>NC_079159.1:117595355-117905155 GCF_947563725.1 Argiope bruennichi
GAATATCTTTAAAACTCCCCTGTTCTCACACTACACGCTTACATTAAATTACAGAATATAAAATTCCGTACATTTTCAAGCTTTTATTTTTCTTCAATATTTTTGCAAATATGGGTTCTAAAGTACTTTTTCGTTTTCAGTCATTTACGACCCCCTAGATTATCAAATTCGCAAGTTACCAGCATGAAAAGGAATTTTTAAGAATGTGATTTCACTTATAAAGAATTCATAGTTGAAACAGCATTTGCTATTTTTTTATTAATTTTTTTGCAGTTTCCAACAGTTTGACTCCCTCTATTTTTTCGATTTTCACCTACTAAACGTCGTTCGGGACCCCATGCTGTCTGGTGATTCTTTATCCACTTGATGCCTACTATCACCCCTCTGAATTTGTTGATCGTATTCGGCAGCACCCTGTATAAAATCTACTTTAATTGAATTCATGTATTTAAGCTTTAAGTGAAATGCTTTTAAAAGAAATGCATCCAGTATTAATAATTAACATCCTAAAAACGCGATAATCTTGGCGAACAAACTAGCCGCCAAATGCGGCTGCTTTGTATCAAAGGTGTAGCAAAACGTAAAGAGCAATCCAAGATGTTATGCAAATCATCTTTCAAAACACAAAACAAGTATTATTGATGGCTTTCTTCATTCCTCACGATTCAATGGAAACCCTTTGTTTCCTTCATTTTTTTTGCCCTCTAGATACGAAGAGAGTTCTCTAAAATATGACCCTTACACGATTTTTTAATGATTTCCTTAAATCATCTTTACCTTAGGTCATCTTCAGTTGTATAATATAATGAGAGGTTCAAGTGTCAGCACCGAATGGAAAAAAAAGGGGTTGTCCTCAAATCAAATCTTTTTCATGAGTTACATTACGAACATGTATTTTCTTCTCTGAAAGACTGGCCAAAGAAGTAGATGATTTTTAAAATCAACTTATTTCCTTCTTGTCAACATTGTTTAAACCAACAGCAATAAAAGAAATAATGTAAAGTTAATTGGAAAACTGCCATGTCTGATGGTATAAATGATCTTTCTTTTGATTTCAAAAATCAAAGCATGAAAATTATGGACTTCAAGCCACCATTTATCAAGTTAAAAATGCCATTTTTAATGAGAAAGGGTTAACACCTGCACACAGGAATCAATAAAAAAAATTCAGTCTACCAACAAATTGTTCAATGTCTAATCAATAAATAACATTTTGGAAGTAGTAATGCTGTGTATATGTTTTACGAGATTCATACAGGCTAAAATATACTTTTTATTGCTGATGGATTCTGTCTATTACATCCACTTGATTTCAAGTTTTTACAGTTTAATTGAAATGACTGCTGTGCTCTGTATTTTTTACCCACTTTCACAAAATTTTTAATTGTTTAAGAAAACAGTCTTCAACTCTTTATAAGCTTTTCAACAGGAAAGATTTAAATTTGTTCTATTGTTTAAGTTGATAACGAAGCTTAAATCACTTGTAATTTGGAGATTTTTCTTCTTTTAATTGACATAAATTTGAAGAAAAAAAAATGTGATTTTTTTTAGAGCTATTTTTTAAACTTCCACTCAGAGATAGTTTGCATTTCCGCCATTCATTTTGTCGGTCAGTTTGATTTTGCAAAATGTGTCACGAATAATTTACAGAAAAGTTGTCGAAGAAATATGAAAAGATATTGATCAAGATATATTTTGATTTCAATCGTAAAATAGTGATGAAAACTATTTTTCTGAAAAGTATGTTCCAAAGTAATCGATAGAAATCCTCACATCGCAAAATAAGAATCAGTGGACGTGGACTTCCCAAAACTTTCTTGTATACTCTCTAGTTGAAACCAAAATTTGACACAGAATTACAAATGAAATCTCAAAATCACATACAGAATTTCATATATATGTCATTGTTTTTCGAGTTTACATGCTTCAGACCGACAGATGGTCAACCTCTTGTTGATTTGGCTAAAAATTGATAAGAGTCTACACTATAAATGTTAAATCTGTGCATCGCATTTTATCTTTCTAGCTCTTTTTATTCTATAATTATTATGTTGACTTATATTCGAACAGTCGGACAGACAGACTTCCTCTGAATAGATTTTGCTTAAAACGATAAATATCTACAAATTTGGCATAAAGACTATATACTAAATTTCAGCAGTCTAGCTTCAAGTGTTTATGAATTAATTATCTTAGTTACAGACAGACGGATGGATGGACAGACATTTTACAGAAATGTGCTTTTCGTACTCAGGGTTGGTGTCTAGATTTATAGTGGGTTAAATATTTAAAAGAAATGTAGAACAATTCTAATTTTCGGCCCTTGGTTCTAGATTTATTCCAAATTTTTCGCCTCCCCTCTCATTTCCGGGCTCCGGGATGCCCACGATTGAATTACAGTGAATCTAGTCGCTTGATCCTATGGGATTTTTAATGACCTTCTCTAAAACACTTGGTTACATAATTCGTAGAAACAGTTGTTTCGAACCACTCAAAGAAAAGATATATTCAAATATGGGGAAAAACGAGAATGTCGATGGGCAATCCATTATTCTTGCAAGAAAAATTAAAATCTTTGAAGAAACATTGTGCGAGACAAAGTTAAAAAAAAACACGTCTCCTTAAAAAAGGATTTGCATTTTTTTTCTCTTTCAAATAACAGATTGAGATTATTGGAACAATAATCTGTCAACAGACAATCAAACACTTATTTTTCTACAAAGAACTTTGTTTCATATTCTATAAGAATAGAAATAATAACTTTTGTTTCAGTTTTTTTTTAAAGAACAGAAATAACAACCCTAAGTATCCTTATTATTTGGCTTGAATCAATAAATCAAGGATAATCAAAACATCATCTTTTATGGCTCATTTTGGTGCCCAAGTGACAAAAGACGGTTTCCAACCTTCTGCAGCAGACTGTCCGTGCTTGGAAAAACGAAACCTAACAGCATTCCTCGCTCGAAAGGTATATCATTAACCTTGATGCGGAGAAGCTTGATTTTTTTCTTCTTAATCTCTGTTGCATCTTCAGCGAAGTCACTTGTTTACTTGCCAGAAGAATGAACCACAAAAACCTCGGCAAGGTCAGAGCTTAGTTGTTGGCTTCATTTTGTTCGACTTCAAAGAGAGGGCTGAAGGTGTTTGTTCTGAAGAACCGGAAGGCCTTTTTCATATTTCCAAGAAGGATGTTGGAAACATTCTTCAGCTTCCTTGACTGAAAAATTCTTTGACCTTAGATGAATTCAGTAAAAATCGCATATAATCGGGCAAAATGTTATTTCACCGGTTCCGCATACCAGATTTGCCAGTTTAAGCTGCATTTATACGATAAAGAAACTATGATAATGATTTTCCTTTATAGCATATTGATCACATTTTGTGAATTTCAGCCAGAGGCGTTCTAAGATTAGGGGAAAAAACAGGAGGTGTTAATTCGGGACAACAATTTTTAAGCTAAGATTGTTCCAGCTAATACAGAAAGGTTTCACTACTTTTCGATTCCCACAAGATAATATTAGATTACAAATAACGGAAATCAACAACACTCAAAGGACACTGAAATATTTTTCTTCGTATAAAACGGAAATTATAAAATTTACTCTGTCTATTTTATATATTGTAAAAATTGTTCAGTCGATTTTTTTTTCAGAAGTTAAATATTTTCAATTAGGGCATTAAAGGGCGATAATTTTAATCCAAATTATATTTATCTTCAATTCAGAATAATAAATGAAATTCAGGATAATTTCGAACAGACAAGAAATGTCTAGCCATTTAAACTAAATGTTGACTAATTTAAGTTGGAGCGATATGTAAATCAATATTTCTATATAATTTCACTTAAAAAATGAAATAGAATAAAACCACAACTAATTTTTCTAACTCAAGTAGTTTTCCTAGATTAGTGAAGTGGTGAACATTGCACAAAACTACTAAAATTGTGTGAACTAGTTCTTAGTCTTTTTCCTTTGTTCACTGGGGAGTGTATTTATGATCATAGTTTTCTATTTCAATAAAAAAATATTTTTAAAGATGAAATTCTGGATGAATTCCAATTTCTTAGAATTATGTAGTTACAAATTCTTTCATCTAGAATAAAAAAAGAGAAAAAAATGTGGCTTTTCTGTACTGTATTAAAATGTCGGTTTGCAAAATTGAAACAGACAAATTTATGAACTAAGTGATATTTACAAAATATATGTGAAATAAAATGGTATTGTTATATTAAGATATTTTATTAAATATAATGTTTTAATATTTTATGTTTTAGATTAGTAGATGAAGCGTTAAAATTTCCTTTCGCAACGGGGATTCTGGCGGAAAAATACAAACCTTTCATTTCAAGTAATTAGAATGTAAGACTTTTTATCCGTTTTGATGAACTATGAGTTTACTGATTCTTAATTTTCTAAAAGCAATCTAAATTGTAACTACATGGGGAATAGAAAAGGGCGGCAGAATAAAACATTCAATAGAACTATTAGCACATAGAAGGAAACGGAATGAGAAGTGAAATGAGAAATGTAATATAATTGTTTGAGAATACAATACCAGAGACGGAGAAAGACTACTTATACTATCTCAAGAAAAATGTTAATTATCAATTAAGCTTGCGATTTTAGTAAATATAAAATATTTAGTCTACCAAAAAGTAAGCTTTGTTTAGTTATATTAACGATCTATTTTAAAGCAACACTAGGGCTATTTTGGGATGAACCTCGTAATTTTGAACGGCAGGTAGATGATGAGGACGACACCTAAACTAGCACACCCAATCCAAATTTTCACACCACACAGCACTAGCGAAAGGGCATTTGGCGCCTGCGGATTTAACTTTTACCAGACCCGCTTACACGGCGGTTCTTCGGCGGAATCGTGTCCTGAATCTAAAACCCTCTGGTGCCGAAGCAAAGCCCGTACCACCTGGTCACCGCGGCCATTAGCAAAGAAAAAAAAACAATAATACTATTGTAAAAGAATACAAAGATTGCAATTTTTTAAAAGATTATAATTATTTAGTTCCTTCATGGAGAAAAAATCGGAAGAATTTCACTTTTTGCTTCGTGGAGTTTTAAGTTATCTCATAATAACTGTACTAAGAGAATCTAGTGGTATTTGTCTTCTTGGGATTAATAAGATATAATTCCATCATTTTTTTAGATACAATATACATGATATCTGGATGTTTTAATGACAAGTGCATTTTGTAATTGTTAAGGCATAATTTATTATACATAATAATATGGAGAATAATTTCCTAAGAAGATATTTAAATCAATAACTGAATTAAAAAGCTGATACAGAATAAAAATTTTATTTAGAACTGCAATTGTAGTCACAAAACCATATACCAAATTTTATATGTTAAGTTACTGCATTTTTGAGTTATCGTTTTTACATGTTTTTAAAAGTATAGGGCAATAAATTATCGACTCTTTGTTCAATTTATCTCAAAATTTTATAGGCATTAAATCTATGTACCGAATGTTATCCATTTAGCTCTCTTCGTTTTATAGTTATCGTTAACTACAAAATCCTGGCTTCATTTGATTGGATTTTGCTCAAAAGTTGATAGAAATCTACAAATTCGGCATAAAGAACTTGTATCAATTTCAGTTGCTAACTCAAAGCGTTTTTGAATTATCTTTATCACAGTCACGCAAAACGTGCAGATTCGTCAAAATTCCGAATTTGAATTTTTCACGATTACAATACTTTATCTGTAGTTCGTATACCAGAAAGTAAAAAAAATAACCTTATTACAAAAGCTAAATATAAAAGTATTTTCTGCTTTCAAAAGAAAGATCCTAAAGCAGTTTTATAATGCTTGATAGAATTTCTCTTAGAGGCCTTGACTTTTAATATCTGTATCACTTGAGATACCAGCCTCAGGCATTTGCAGCCTTCGAAGATTTTCAAGGACACCGAGGATAACTGTTCATCGCAGTTGCAGTTAGGTGCGGCTCTTTAAATTAAGAATACCTAGCTTACTGCATAATTCGAAGTAGCAAAAGCAGGTTTTCTTTTATTATTTTATTTTTATTCCTATTATTATTGTTTTGAAGATGGACATGCTGACATGACGTAATATATAAAAGTAATTTTAACTCAAGATATTTCATTCTAACCTGCAGAATGCCATGACGGTGAAAGCTAAACAATCTGTAGAAGATATATTAACTCTGGGCATGCTAACATGATGTAACATACAAACAATTTTAACTCAAGATATTCCATTCTAACTAGTAGAATACCATGATGTAGAAAGCTAAACAATCTGTAGAGGATATACTAACTCTGGGCATGCTAACATGATGTAATATACATGATGTAATCTTAACTCGAGATTTTAACCAGTACAATACCTTGATGAAGAAAGCCAACCAATCTGCCGAAGATATATGAATAATTTATGAACAATTGGTCGGCAAGACAAATAATTTGGATACGGCAAAAGGAGAATTTTCAAATTATTAAATTTAAGAATATAACAGAAATTAGAAATTTTAAAATCTAAGATCATAAAATACATGAAATTTTCAAATAAAAATTTAAGAATGAAAAAAGTAGAAAAAAATGTTGCTGTAAAATATATAAAAATAATTGTAATAAAAATACATATTGTTTATATTATATATAAATAGTATTATTTAATATTTATTTATATTATAAATGAAATTTCATATTTAAATAAATATAAAATAAAACAGACAATAAATGATAATGTATTTATATAATGAATATATAATAATAAATATGAAGATTAAAATAACAATAAGAACAAATAATGAAAAAATGAAAAAAGTAATAATTATTTTAAATAATAATAATAATGATTATTATAATTTTAAATAATAATAATTCAATCTAAACAAATTCTTTTAATAATTATTAATTAAAATAATAATAAGAAGAAGAAATAAAATTTCTCTGTTTTCTAATTTATATTTCTATATTCTATATAGTTTTTTACTATTGTTCTCTATGTAACATAGTTCAAGGCATCAAACTAAGTGTATAATGAAATATAAATATGCAATCGAGTTCCGAAATATTTTGCACTTTCTTAGTTCCTTATTTTTCCAATCCTTCAATTCGAAAAATGTTCTGTCATAGATGTTAAGATGTTAGTTCAATAAATTTCTTTTCATATGTTAATAATTAATCCTTTTTTAAGCCTGAAATCAAAAATGAATAAAAAATTTAATTACAAATAAAAGTTTTGTTCTCTAGGGGTTTTATCATCCTCAGAGTCATTTTATGAAAAGTCCTCTATTTCTTTTTTATTTCCATTTCAAGTCATAAAATGAATTTTTCCAAACACAGACAATCATCACTTTTTTGGGTAACACCACGTATTCACAAGATTTAAGCAATGCAATTGTCAGCATTGTCTAACTGTTTTAAAATGCTTTCTATGCTCCTAATCCCAACTCTTTTATTTCGATGACATGAAATGTTGAACAACATTCAAAATAAGACCTTAAAATTTGAAGAAATTATGAATAGCGACTTCCTGTTGCACGGTCGAGCAAGCAGGCTGTTGTCCAGTTGCTTTGGAGGCATGAACTACATCATCGTCAAGGTAAAAAAAAATCTCAAGCCCCCGAGTCTTGGATGAAAAGGATAGTAGTGGAAGGCTTGTCTCGAAGATGTCAAGGCCACTCCTTTGAGAGTAGAGCGACCGCCTCTCTGACCTGCAGGGTGCAGATCTGGGTCGTGTAGACAAATGGGTGAGACTTGACTGTCGAAGTCCAATTGATTCTCAGGGGTACTCAGTCCATTTTTAGACTGATCGTAGCTCTTAACCTGCATTTGGGGGATACGCACCTTCTTTTCTTTAGGTGTTTTCCAAATCTGTCTGTCTTTGAGTTTTTGAAGTACTTCAAGCACTTGTGTTAAGCAAGAACTTGAACATTCAGGAAAGAAAAAATTTAAGGTTTATTAGACGAATTTTTTTTTAGAATAAAAACCCTTTGCTCTAATATAATTTTATTATATCGCATATAATATAGCATAAAATAACTTTAGATCAGCCGGTAAGTCTTAGAAAATGGAATCACTTTATACCATGCAAAGCTCATATATGAATTAAAACTAACGTATCGAGTTTCGTTAAAAGCATTCGATGTTTACATCAGTTGGAAGTTTTTATTGTTTGGAAATCTGTTTATATTAACTTTTTTAATGAAATTAATTTGACATTTTTATTTGTATCAGTAACATGTTTAAAAAGCAGAACGTAATTCTTTCAAAAATGAATAGTTTCTCTGATCTTATGATTTATCTTATAATCATGCGAATAAGTAATAGAAGATTGTCTGTTTGACAAGATGACTGTCGAAATAACTTTACCTTTCAAACATTTCGAATTGATTTCAATGAATGATAGCACTATGAAAAATTTTATAACAGTTTTGGAATTATTATTTTACAAATTGTGTTCACTATGCTTTGGTCGAATTTAATCACCAACAGATGAATACTGATATACTGATAGATTCTTGGAAAGCAGACTTATTTGATGGTTTCCTTGGTAACAACTTGACTAAAGATTTCTCCTTTTTATAATTATTAAACAGCAATGCACAATATAATGTGTTTCACAACTATAGAAGTGTCCCCTAAAATTAATGTTAAAAAAGTAACAATCTGAAATTTGTGATATTCACCTTCAAATTTTGTTTTAATAATTTTTTTCTCCTTTTTTGAAATATTTACATAGTTAAAAGCACTTACCATTGTATTAAAAAGTATGAAATTCGGTATGTTCAAATATAGAGATTCATAATGAAGATCTCATATGTCCCAGACAGTTACATATCTATTGAACAAAGCATTTTTCTTCTAAAAGCCTCATCTTAAAATTAAAAACATCTAATCAACATTGTTCTCTTTTTGGCGAAAATCGATTGATCGAATTTGTGTGGGTGCATACCTGAGTGATCGGATTACGGGGCAGCGGGTTCGGAAGAGCTCTGTGCCTGATTAGAATAATTATCGCATCTCTTTCCTCTCTGACTTCGGAACATTCATCATCGAGCGAACTTCCTGCAGCAGAAGGAAGAACTCGCGATAATCATACGGATTACATGTTCTAATTGGATGAAAAGTGATTTTTCTCTCTCAGGGTCTGCTCAGACGAGCGATTCATCAGCTGAGCGGAACGATTTCCTCAATGGGGTGGGAGGAAAAGCACTTCCTCTCGCGGTTCAGATTTTTTATTAAAAATGTCCAAATAAATATTAATGATTAATCAGTTCGAATGTGAAGAACAATCAATCTTCAATGCAAGTTTTTTTTTCAAAGAACACGAGTGCCTGGAATGGCTTACATGAGACAAACATCTTTCAGTACGAACTCTATAGCATAGACTTGAATTTCTTTGCATCTTCTTGCTTTTATCTAGAACAGCGCTAGACGATGGAATGGTATCAGTGTGAATTTTACTAGAAAGCCCTTTTCTTACTCCTGCCATTCCCAGCCAAGGGTTACCTAGGCTACGGGGAAGGGAAGTTGCTGTTCAATAAGCGCGTTTCTGAAGACATATAAAATGAAATGAGCAAGAAAACTCCCAAAGACGACCTGCACCATCTTAGCTTAGAATACCATGTATGAAGTACTTGCAATTACTGAGTTGTCAGTATCTGTATTGCTATTGATGTGATATGATCGAATGATACAATTAAAAAATGATAAAAGTGGTAAATCGGGTTCAATGTCATAGGGGCTTAGCAAGAGGTATAACAATTGCATTGACACATAAGTGATGCTACAGTTCTACATTCTAAGAGTGAAAAAGCAATAAATGTATAACTAAAATTAATGTTCTGCCGAACAATAAAAAATATAAAATGTTAGTATCTAAGTATACGCCTATAATCAGCTAAAAATTATTTATTTCTTTAAACTGTTTAAGCAATTTGATCTTTTAAAATAAACTTACAATATAATAAATAGTGATAAAATTTCTAAAAAAATGAAGCACAATTAACCATTGTAATGAATTTACTTTCTCACCAGCCAACTTTAAAATATGACTGAGAACCCCATATATTACTAATCTTTCATGTATATTCATTTATTGCCTTGTAACTAGGTATAGTAATTCCATGTGATTGCTCATTTAGAAGCCTGCATTGAACTTGCTTAGAAGTGCTTAGTTGGGTAGCTCAAAATTTAAGAACAACCCCCACTTACGGAAATAGCTTTTAGCAGAAATCTTTTGCTAATAATTTTGTTGCCAACATCAAAGGCAGAATTTCGACTGTAGAGTTGGACAAAGATTCGATATCCTTTTCTAACTTATAAGTCAAAATTTAATATTATATTGAATCATAGTTTGAGATTCTACTTCGCACGTGAATACATACTCCAAATTTTGGTTCTTTGTTTCCAGTAAGTTACTTTGCTGTTCTTATCAGGGACAATCAGAATGGAGTACATATTACAGTGTTGCCATGTCCTTTATAAGCAAAAATTTGTCATAACAAGGTCTTGATTCTTTCCTTGTTCTATCAGTAATTAAATAGTCCCTTTTATGTTCGAAATTTTTTGATAAAAATGTCATTTCGAATTTCGTTTTTTTGTATTCTTATCCGAGAATACTCTCTTTGATAGCAACGATACTCATGCATAGCATATTGATAATTAATTGAGCAAATTATAGAGAATCAATGCATGTTCTCTATTTTGCAACTTATTATCATCGAATAAGGTAAAAGAAAAATGTTGATGATGAGGATAATTAAATCCTAGAGGAAATCTTAACAAAGTAGAAACTGTTTCAATACTTGAGAGTGTATTGAATACTCAATATGAATGATTATACATCTTATAATCATTCATATTGAGAAAGGAATGTAAAAAAAAAGTTGATGTATGAAAGGACAATTTTGATCTTGATATTCTTTACATGATCTTCATGTCCATGCAAATTCCATAAAACTGGCATTTTTTATTAATTGATTTATTTCAGCTTAAAAATGAAACTCTTAGCCGAAATCTTAACATAATTAAAATTTTATACTTGTAAATATTTTTTTAACTTTATTCGCTTTCAGAATTAAGCAAAGAGGTATTTCATTTTCGAAAATATTTCTTTTGTTAATATTCATAACATATTTTATAACAGCATTCCTTCCTATTATTAAATAATAATTTAATCTTTTTACTTATACTGCAGAATTCAATAAAACAAAGTTCGGGAGTCCCAGGTTCGAGTCCCTGTTGGGGCATGGTTGTTCTTCTATGTTCTTTCTGTGAGGTGTGAATGTGACTCTCTGTAAAAAAGGGTTGTGCAAGCGAATATGACGCATGAAGTAACAAAGTTGTACTATTGGCCCTAGTTGGCGCTACTGAAAAAAACAAGAGACGCTCATTCGGCTTAAATCGCTGACAGATCTGTCAGCGGGCTTGTAAAGTGCCATAAATAACAACAACAGATGATGTTCAAATCGAATTTTTAACATTGTTGCGATATCAAATACCATTTGAAGTGATAGGATCTCTTGTTTTTGGAATTCATCAAGTAAAAGCCGGGCCTAGATCACCATTTAGTTATTTATTTTATTTATGCACGTTTATGTACTTCTTTACGGGATATGAGGGGATTGTTCTAGTCAGTAAACAATGAAAACTACCTAGAATCAAAAGAAAAGAAAATAAATCGCAGAGAAGATTGTTGTTCATAGTTTCCCAAAGTATCAAACATCTAATGGCCATTGAAAGGAGGCAGTGCAAACTTTATCTAATACATTAAACACATTATTTAAAATAAGAAATAATGACACAAGAAATATTGACACATGTTTTCTAATATTTCTTTTTTCTTGTAATTTAAATGTTATTTACATGTTTTAATTTTATCGTCCTTTTCATTTGAATTAAATGTTATAGATCTCGTTATTTATGTTTTTTTTTTGTCGCGTGACTATTTTAAGCCAAATTATTGCCCAGTAACTTCTGAGGGTAAAGACCCCTGAGCACCCGAGGGCAGAAGTCTGACTTCCAGCTCAAATGAAGATAGCACACACACACTCGCTTGCACAACCCCTTTTTACAGAAGGGCTCGTTCACGCTCCTCACAGAGAGATCACAAGGAAGAGAACAACCATGCTCGAACCAGGACTCGAACCCAGTACGCTTAGGTCAGGGGGAAGAGGCGCTACCTCTAGGCCAGGACGCCGCCTCTTGGTTCAATCTAAATTGTATAAATAAACATGACTCCTGCACCAATAAGCTTCAAAAAGAAACCATTCAGAAAATTAACAGGTGCGTACAAATGTGAGCGAAAATCTAGTTGGAACTTTGGCCTGGTGATTAATATTATTTTAATTTAAGGCACCATGAATTTCAGAATATGCTTTAACCTTTTGATTTCTTTGGGTGCATGTATACATTCAGTAAAAGCCATTGGTGTGGCCAGTGGATGCAAATGTGCATCTGGTGCAAGTCATCAGTACAGTCCCTAGCAATCTCTACTACTGACTGACTGCAAGCCGCTCAAGAGCAGCTTGTGTTTTTCTTATATTACAATTTTATTTTCCTGCATTAATATTGCAAAATTTATTCTTTATTTACACACTGGTTTCTGCAAAAGTTATTTGACTGGTAAAATAGGAAAACACATCGGTTATAAGAAACATCGTTATCTTATGAATTTATGCAAGCACAGACGTATCTCTAATTTCTAACTGCCCAGACTGCTGATGAGAGGTTACCTTTTTTAAAAGTTATAACTGTTTACATATCAATCTCACTAATAATGTGTAAACAACAGAGAAGTACATCATTCGCTTTTCGAAGTAATCGAAATAAATGTTGTCAAGCTATGCAAGAATGAAATACTTCTTCATCTCTATATTCATTCAAGATTTACGGGTACGCGTTGTGTGTAAGTTCATTGTGTTTTCTTATATACATAATTCGACTTTCAACACTTTCAGTGGTAAAGGAAGATTCAAATAAGTGAAAAGTTTGTACAATATATCACCATGAAATATCTTATTATATTAGGGCAATCGCAAGAAACTCATAATGATCCGTTGTTAATAAAGCAGCTTTAATGCTACAATAAATTTTCCGACTTCGGTATCAGAAGATCTCAGATTACGATGCTGCAATAAGTATTTTGCAAATTGTATCGATTGTTGTTGGAGAAATATTTTCAATTTAATGAGATAAGTAAAATGGAATAACGACGTATCATTTCGGGTGGGATCTTGCCATTTGACTACGGTTCAAAGTGGTTAATAATCCATTTCCTGTAATTTACAGAGGGAAATAAATCAGAATCACTATACAGAGTTTTATCTATATATCGTAATGCATAGATTTCCTATAATAAGCATTATTACAGGAATCTATATGTAATAATAATTTCCTGTAATTGCATGAAAGGATAATTTCCAATTCCCCGATCTAAACTGCCCAAGAAACCTTTCCTCTACAATAGCTAGGCTACGTACTGGACATTTCAAAGGCATGAAGATATCACGAACCAATATAAAATCCTATCCCATCTGCAAGTACTGTCCCCATTAACTCCAGATCATGTTTTTGACTGCCAGGCCATTATCGGCTCCCTCTTTCAACTTGGAGCACCCCCAATCGAAATCCTCCATAGCCATAGGGCTCCAGAACTTGCAGATCTTGTCACCAAGGCTTTTGGAGGACTCTAATCTTTTGCACTGTATGTATAGACACGACGACAACAACAACAACAATAATTTCCAATAATAAGATTTATTCAAATAACCTCAAAATTGCTAAAAGCTATTTTTATCCATTTGGGAGTAAAATAGATTTTGAATTTGTTCAGATAATAATTATATTCATTTCTTTTCTCCTTAGCATTTCCAAGAAATTACTTTCCATACTTGACCTTAAGTGAAATAAAAAGCTTGGCTTTCCATTTGGTGCTGGTTTCAGAACACACACTTGCAAAGAGCGATGGAATAAATCAGACAGTTTTATAGCTTTGACATGAGAATGATAAAACGGCTTTCAGAGAACAGAACCTTTATTTGCTGTCATAAATACGCGTCGTTCCGAGAAAAAAAGAGGGAATGATCAAAACAGTTTGTATAATTGCTCTCATTTCATTTAATGAAAAGGCCTTTTTTTGTGTGAGTGTGATTAAAGCGCCGAATGTTCAAAAACCCCGCAGCGCTGGCCTGACTCTTTTGTATCCCGCAGGACATCAAAGTAATTAGAATAACCGACTGATTGTAGGTAGTAATGAACGGTCGGCAATGGACTGAACTATTAATTACGACGCCGCAGCGCACCGCTCAGATTCGAATCTGGAAAGTTCAAAACCGAAAAGTCAATCTGTCAAGGTTTGTTCACCGATTGCGAGCCTTAAATCAGTGAAAACCGATTTAGTATGAAGAAATTCTATCAGGATTACGCTTTTTATAACATCGTGTTCGATGTTATAAAGCATTTATCTCTACGAAAATGACTGGATATTCTTATGAAAGGCGCATTCTGGATATTTCTCTCCCCCCCTCCCAAAAAAACTCTTCTGGATTATTTCATTTATTCAAAAATAGAAAATGACATTTGGGTGTTAATGGTAATTATTTGTATCAGTTACATGTCTGTCAGATTATTATGCATTACAAATCAGATTATTATGCATTGGGGTTGTTTATGAAGAATTATATGACAATGCTAAAATTATGCCTATACTAAAGGATTGTCAATCGGAAATGTGTCTAAACGAATTTTGAAGACAGAATGATGGATATAAATTAATTGTTTTGAGTTTAGATATATGTACATGCAGAACCATACACAGCATAATCATACTTGGTAAGAAAAAAAATTGACAGTTTTACAAATTTTATAAATAGAAGTAGTTGCTCACCAAGAGGTATTTGTTAAAACTTTCAGGACATTTAATGGCGCCTCAACTCGTGATTAAAAAATTTTGAAAAATGTATTCTGTTATTCCTTTTTCTGGATAAGTTTTCGGACTATTTTTATTACTTTATTTATTGCTTAAATTTCATTTCGCTGTTGCTTAACTCGAAAAAATTATAATAATATCAGAGAATATATATTTCAACTTTTTTCAAATCGCGGAAAGTTCATAATTTTAATTGTTTAATTGCAATATCTCCTGAAATTCTAAGCACCTTATATTCAAGTAACTGAGAATAGGGTATTTAAGAATGTCTAAATAAAGATGCAGAAATGAAATCATGAATTATATTAATCATTATCAAATTTATTTACTTATTTTTACAAAAACTTCTTCTGAAATATGCTCTATCATTTTATATTAAAGACATTCTTCGGCTTATTTCAGAAATTTTTGACTGATATGAAGCAATGACAATCTTATTAAAAGGATCACAATACAATTATACTTACTAAAAAACTTCAAATATTGCACTAATATATTTCTAGTCTCAATGAATATGAAACCTACTGATATACTGATGCTACTGTATATTTGTGAGAAATCTAATACAGGATATATATACTTAAAGGATATATGTACTGATAAACACTATTCGATGTTAACAATGATGTACTGTTATTAACATGTAACATTAACAGCAACTCACTCCAAACTAACAAAAAAAAAAAAAAACATTTCATCGTTTAAAAATAGCAGATTTAAAATATTAATTAAGAAGAACGGTCATTAATTCCATTCATTAGCTATACTTGATAGATCTTTTTTTTATACATTTGTAGCTATTCCGACATAAAAATAACTTCATAAAATAATTTCAGACAGAACTAACTATTAAATTCAAAAGATTCATATTTAAAAATCTACTAAAAATTATCTTATAAACAATTTCTGAAACTGCGATGCTGTAGAATTAATTAAAAAAATATTCTAATCGAAGCAATATAACAATAGTAAGTTCTTCATGCGAATGACCCTCTAAAACAACCTTCATCTGTAATCGTTGATTGGTTCTTACAATCAAGAAATAACAATCAAACGAAAATGAAGATAAAACGAAGAGTCCAAAAGAAAAGTGGAATTATGGTAATCGTGGTAATGAAAAGATGATGAATCATTGAGAAATATGGATTGCATTGACCATTGTCCATCCTCTTCAATGTCAAGGCCTTTCTTCACTCATCACGCCCTGACCTTACCTTAAAGCTCAACCGGTTCGCATTGTTCATTGTTATTGCTGAAGACTTTTCTTGGATGAATCGAGTGGGAGATCCATTCTACTATGCTTTACAGTTTTCTCCAGTGTGATGAAGTCATTAAATGAAGAACTTCATGAATAAAGTATAACAGATGATAAAATTCTTATGATAGTATGTTACAGACCCAATTGATTGCTACAGTTGACAATGAAATAAAAGAAAAATTCTAAGCAAACTAAAGTCAGTTTATTTCAAAGTTATCAGATTTTCTGAGTTTCACAACTCCAAACACTTTAGATATGTGGGTCTCGACGTGATACCTCACGTCGAGGCAGTTAAGTAAAAATCCGACCCGTTTAGCTAATCCGGTACATCTGATCACTTTTTCATTGATAAAAGAGAAGTACGAGTTTTATTCATATTAAAAATTGGAAAAAATAATTTAGAAGATAATTTGTAAAATTGAAGCCGAGTCAATCAGTTTTGCTAAATTTTAAAAATATATCATTTTGTTGGAAGTAAAAATTGAGAAAATTTAAATTTAAAAAAATTGAGGGGAATTCAGGGGAATTGAGAGGGAAATTGAGATTACCTAGTTTAAAAGAGAGTTTCCTCGTTTCGAAGAGTCTAAAATTGAGATTACCTGGTATACTCCAAAACATTTGGTTATATCAATGTGTTTTCGGTTTCTATTCTGTAGCTGAAAGGTGGAACCGCCATTGCCAAAATTCAATAGACTAGGAAAATATGACGCTTTTGAGGAGACAATGAGTGTATATGTTTTGAAATTTTAAAGAAAAAAATAGTTTGAAGCAAAGCACTTCTTGAGAGTTAAGAGCATTGCACTAAACTGTAGTACACTCCCGATTATCCGACCTAATGTGGCGGAAGGGAAGACCGAATAATTAAAAAACCGGATAGGTCGGAATTCTATGCACTCATTTTTTCCCCCCTCCAATACCAGAAGACAAAGTTTTTATACGAAAACTCACTGTTATAAATGAAAATACTCACTGTGCCGAATTAAAATAGAAGGCTCTGTACCGGTAGTTTATATGCTTATATATTGCAGTGCGCGTTTAAGAACTGAGTAGAGAAAAAGAAAGCTAAAGGATATAAACTGTTCACATTTTAATATAAATTCTGTAATGCCCAACTAAAATACAGGAAATATAAACAAAACATTAAGATAGTAATAACATAAAGTAACAATATAAACAAACGTATAACCTAACTTTACAATATTACGTAACTTAACAATATAAACAAAACACAAATCGTAGGCCTAATTCTTAAGAAAATTGACTCAAACTTATCTTATTTCTCACTGATGTCACAGCGAATTTTGCACACGACATGTAAGCCAGCTTCCAATGCCTTGGCAATGCTGCCAATGCAATGCCTTGCCTTCCTCATTTAATTAAGAAAAAAGAAAACAAGACAGTACTGAAGCCGAATAATCGCGAGCCAGATACTAGGATGTGTATTTTATTTATTTTATAAAATGACGATTATCTTTGGAGGATATGCATTTTATCGATATATAACTGCTGCTTTGTGATTGAAAACACAGTGAAATTTTAGCATGATTCATGTTATAATTTCCAAAATCCTATCGAATAAAATTAGAAACTTATTAACAAAAAATTGTAACATATATATATATATATATTCATTTGAATTTCGAACACGTACTTAAACGACGCACGATCGAAATTACTTTGTTGTTTTCTTTAAAACTAAAAACACGCTTCTATAAACCGTGACCCGTTATTTATTTTGAAGGCTCGATGAAGAAAAGCAAAACCGAATGAAAAAGAAGAAGAAAAAAAAAACTTTTAATGAATAGAACGATTTGGATAACTCTGTCTAAACGCGGAACAAATTTGAATTGCAAATGAGAGATAATTGGACACGCAATTAATGCAACTCTCCCTCTACGCAGAATTTGCTTAAAAAAACGTGAGAAAAAGGGAGAGATAAAAGGCGGATCAGGTAGAGAAGTAAAACGAAAATGAGATTATGTTGAGGAAAGGATTAAGCCTTTCAGATGTCGAAAGGAACGAAATGAATACGAAAATCTTAATCTGATTAATGTTAGAAAGCAATTTGAATTATTACTGATGAAGACCGACGATTTTTTTCTGGGAATTTGCCACTCCATTAAATATAATTTATATTCCAAATAATGCAAAAAAAAAAAAAAAAATCGAAAAAGATTTTAAAAAACCAGTTCTTAAGAGCTAACTCTAACTTTGGTTTATTTATTTATTGCCTTAGTCCTTGCACTTAAGGAAAAAGAAATGTATTGTTCCACATAACGCGGAAGCAAGCACTTACATCTAAACCACAAATCTAAATAATAGCATTTAGGGTCAATGAGTTATCTAATCTAAACACAGATGATAGGAAAACATATAAATATTGATGAGAGTAATAAAAAGTCGAAGATATTTTGAAATCATAAACAGGCGAGAAGAAATATCCTTTGTTTCGCTTTATGACTGCGTGTTTATCTTTAACACGGTATCTTTTGGACATTCTCTGCACAGTAATGAGAGGGAAAATGGTTAATTTATTTATCCCCGCATTTGTAGAATAATATTCTGAAATAGAACAGCTCTGATTCATTAAGCAGTTTCAATAATGTTTTAAATTTTCGAGAAATTTGACCTTGTTTCAAGCGGAATAATGAAATATATTTACATTGTATATTTTGCATTCAGGTGTGTCTAAATTAAATGATGGAACGCCACGATTAGCTGGGATTACACGTCTTTAGCAATATTCAGACCGATTCGTTTCGTTTTTAATAAAGTATTTCATCCAAAAGATGCAGAAAAATGTTCTGGAGAATTTTCCTTGCAAATTTCGTTTCACGTAGACTTTAATATTTAGTTACTTAGAAAAAAGGAATAATTATTCTAATAACCCGTCCACTTTGCGACATCTGCCCTTTTACTCTTTCATGGCACCTCCGAAAACTCCCATTTTCGTAATAAAGTCTTTGGTACAAAACAGTCCTTAATAATTTATCTTCAAAAAATAATAAACATGATTAGATTCCTAACTGATCATGAAGAATTATTCCAATTAGATTATCCCTATCCATTTTCCCGTGCATTATTTAATACATAACGCAATTTATTCATAATACACACACACACACACACACACACACACACACACACACACACACACACACACACACACACACGCACACACACACACACACATATATATATATATAAACCCTCACAAGTACCAAATTTTTTAATTGCTTTTTTCACTCATATTGCACATCATTACTAAATGATTCACTCATTCCTAACTGATCATGAAGAATTATTCCAATTAGATTATCCCTATCAATTTTCTCGTGCATTACTTAATACATATCGCAATTTATTCATAATTATATATATATATATATATATATATATATATATATATATATATATATATATATATATATATATATATATATATATATATAACCAATCTAAAGTAAGAAAAAGTTTGAAAACGAAACTAAAATGAAAACTAAACAAAACAGTTTCGAAATCGCAACCAAAATTTATTACCTATTTAAACTAAAACCAAAAAGGAACTTCATAGTATTTAGAGAGCGCAATTGCAGCTACTTCTAAAACACAGATGAATTGATACAAAAGTATTAGAATCAAGTTAATAGGAAAAACAAAAATCAAATAAAAATTAAACCAAAAAAATTATTAAAAAAATATTAAAAAAGAATCCGGCCTGAAGACTTTTTCAAGGGTCACCCTCAGGCAGGGATTCAAATAAAGGGATTTTTTCTGTGAGGACATACAGACATAAGTCTAATAATGATTCCTCGTGAATCTGAATTTATTCGTAACCTGTAGCACTGGTAGTTATAATTACTATACGGGTAAACATTTCTTTAAATACTTAAAAATTATCCTGGACAAAATAAAAAATGAAGACAACTTTATTATTTCTAGTAACAAAGAAGTATTGGATTTTCTTAAAGATAACAACATTAATAAACTTAATACTTTTGATTTCGAAAATTTATACACTAATCTACCTCATGAAAAATTAATAAAGGTCTGCACTTTTATATATGACGAATATTTAAATGAAAATATCATTCCTAAAAATAACTGGCTTGAGTTATGTAATTTTAATATTACTGAAAATTACGTGTTTAATGGTATTAATTTTTATAAACAAGTCAAGGGCATTCCAATGGGGACAGCTTTCTCAAGTGCTTTAGCTAATATTTTCCTGCATTACTATGAGAAAAAAATAATTAAATATAATTTAATAAACGGGTGGAGATATATTGATGACCTACTTTTGATTAACTTCGACAATACTAATATTATTACTAATTGCTATCCAAAAGATTTAATTCTAAAAGATACAAATATAAATCAACTTGAGGCTACCTTTCTGGATTTAAAAATCGAAATTGCTAATGATAAAACAATAGTTGGTATATACGATAAAAGGGATGATTTCAACTTTAAAATAACAAAACTATGTAACTACCATTCCAATCTAAACTCTAAAATTTTCAAAAATCTAATTTTCTCACAAGTTAACAGGATCAAAAGGGTTTGCAATAATAAAAATTCTTATATTGAAGCATCAAATATCCTCCTTAAAAATTTAATTAAAAATGATTTTCCTAGAAATTACTGTAATGTCAATTTTTTAATTAAACAAGGTATGGTTTGGGATTAATCTTTTGGCTTAAATAAAAATAGAACTTTACTTGCATATTGGATCACTCAATAGATGGCGCTGGGTGCCTACTTCTGTTTACATAATTTACCGTTAACTTTTAAAAACAGGAAATCACAATCGATTGTTTAAAGTTTCCTTCACTGTTGGATGGTATGTTCTGGCCTTTTCGTTTTTAATTTTAATTTTAATGCTGTTTTTGTTTTTATTGTTATTGTTTTTATTGTATTTTTACTTTGTGGTTTTTTTCTAATTTGTTATTTTGTATTTCCTTTCTGTTAAAATGGTATATCTCTTGAGCATAATTTCAGGGGATTTTCGGGTCACGAGGAATCATTATTAGACTTATGTCTGTATGTCCTCACAGAAAAAATCCCTTTATTTGAATCCCTGCCTGAGGGTGACCCTTGAAAAAGTCTTCAGGCCGGATTCTTTTTTAATATTTTTTTAATAATTTTTTTGGTTTAATTTTTATTTGATTTTTGTTTTTCCTATTAACTTGATTCTAATACTTTTGTATATATATATATATATATATATATATATAAACCTCCACAAGTACCTAATTTTATAATCGCTTTATTCTTTCACTCATACTGCACATTATCATGCTCATTCATCCAGTTTTATTGTACTCCAGATATTTTTCACTTCAGTTTTGCAATTTTTGCTATGTTATATGTTTTCATATTTTGTCATTTGTATGTTTCTTTCCAATTGATTGCAATGCCATTTTCCCTTTTTTTAAAAAATAAAGTCCATCTACATCTACACCAAATCGGAAAGGGGCCACATGAGCTCTAGAAACGGATGTGTGGTGTGGTATTAAGCGTTAAATGTAAATACATCCGCAATAATTAGAAACGGAAATAATAGATATTACAGTGATTAGAATATAATAAATTGGAAGGATTCTTCTTTTTGGAAGGCAAAAAAAAAAAAAAAAAAAAAAAAATCTATAATGTGGTTTTTCCGGGTCCCATATTTTGAATAATTTCTGAAAAAAAAATGTATTTATTTATTCCAATTTTTATTAATAAGTGAATAGTTCATATTGGGAAACTGAAAAAAGGATGAGCTATATTTTAAAATTAATTTTTGAAGAACTTTATTAATCCTTTTTATATAGTAGAGGATAGTCATCTTATTATATGACATACTGATATTTTAGTAAAATTACTCTTTCGAATATTACTCATTTCCGCTTTGCGTATTTTCTATTACCTTAATGTCAAAATGAAGTATTCGCATCAGTTATCTCAAACAAAACTAAATCTGTCACTCCCTCCTTCATTATCTGTAATGTCTGTGGATTTCTATCGAAGATTGAGTAAAATACATTCAGAGGAGGGCTTTCTGTCCGATTGTTCGAATATAACTACAAAACGAAAAATTCCACGACAGATTTAACATCTGATGTAGACGCCTATTAAATTTTAAGCTAAATCCAGCGACGGTTAACCGTCTGTTGGTCTGTAATTTCAGAAACATATACATTTGTTAATTCTAAAATGCAACGACTTAAATCTATCATATTTGGTATGTAATTTTGTCATTGCAATTGTAGTTTTATGATACATTTTGGTGTCAGTCGATTGAAAAATACGCATCTAAAAAGCACAAATTCGATTTTCAGGTTCTATTTACTGCATGGCAAGAATTAATCGCCAAGAAAACTCGCCAAGAATCACACGATAGATTCAGTAAAACTGATAACTTTACACCAAAAGTAAATATTAAGTAAATACGGTACGGCAATGCTAGGTAAGGCGTTTTTTACCTTATTCAAGGAAAACAATTTTTTGCTTAGGTTGAGAGTAACACCTTCATAGGGAGAATGCAACAAAGAAATAACTCTCGCAGTTTGTATACACCATCAAGTGTTATTAAAAAATAGTCTTCTTGAAGACCGCTAACATCGAAATTTATTATGAAGTCAAAGCTGAAGTTTTGAAGATTATGATACTCTGACTCTACTTGTTAATGAAAGGGGGGGGGGTAGGATATTCTATATAATCCATTCCTGATCTTTCTTCTTCACTCTTTGACATACAGATTCTAGTACTTTCTTTAGAAGGATGAAGTGCAGGGGTATCAAGGATCGAGGTATCAACGGTTGCTACTCATTGGAGAGAATACGGTGGCTTCGGGGCACGCTGGATGTTTCACACCAAACAACAACAAGTCATTGCTCTAATAATTTCCTTCTGGATACGACGTGATGGAGTAACCCAGCCTTATCATTGAACTGAATTTGCCCGCCTTTTGTTTCTGCGACAATTAAGCCAAGGTAAGCGAAACATCCGATTCGATAGCGAAGGCCCATTGTCTGATATCTCACGCCTTGATTTTTCTTCAATTAAAACTTTCTCACCGATATGCAGGAGAGGAAAATGTTTCACATGCATCTTGTCGGCATTTTAATAATGGCATACCGTAACAGGAAAATGTATTCCCCATTCTTTTATGCATCGTGCAAGATTGAATTAAATGTTTATCCAATCTTGGTTAGAAATAAAAGAAGGAAGAGTGATGATGTTTGGGATAGAAAAAATGGGAATTAGATTTATGGTGAATTGTATACGCTGTTACAGCGTAATGCATATCATGTAGCTGTCGTATTAATCAAGAGAAGGGCGTGTATTCTAACTTTTCCTTTTATTTATTTGCTCTCATATTTCGTTCAAATTTTAAGTTTCCCTCTATTTCCCAAAACAGTTTACAAATAGTTGTCTTCGATATAAAAAGAACAAAAGTCGTGAAAAAAGAGTGCAAAGCTCAAAAAATTCGAACATTAAATATTTTCTTTCCTACAGGAAGTTTTTAAAACTGCATGTATTAAAATACTATCTATGCATCTTGAGTATGACATTAATGAGAGAATAATCTATTTGTATCAAATAATTAATCATGAATGTGAAGGCTTAGCTCTTTTGTTTTCCTCTATGATTCATTTGTATTCAGTGTGATACTTTTAAATAAATATTTTGATTTTACAGATAACTTTTTTCGGTAAAAATCATAGTAGTAATACTAATTCTTTAAAAAAATGAATGCTGAATTATTTTTAAATCTTCTTTGAAGAAAATTCAGTTTTCAAAATATCGATAAAGTCTATTATTATCGTATAAGATTACCAACCATTGCAAGAGTGGATCGCTTGGATAAAGGACTAAAAAAGTAAGACATATCACTGACTCCCCGCCCCGCCCGAAGGCGCACAGATACAGAAAACCGAATGACCGGACCGCCGCAACAGCAACACTGGCGGGAACTGTGGTTGAATCCTAAGGGACATCACCGGCCACAGTACAACCCTTCCCGAAGGAAGTACGTCCCGTCATTAATGGGAAGAGCCAGATCCCCCACCTTTTAGTGTATCCTCCAGGGTGGCGAGATCCAACCACCATACCGGAAGCATCTCATCCTTTTTGCGAGGTGCCCCCCCCGGGGGTGGAATAAAAAGGTAAAAAAAGTGACGATTGGCAGAACAATCTTTTCTCATCATATTTTGTGTGCTTTAAGTGTTTCCCACACTTTTAAAATTTTATAATAGTGATCTAGTAGTGATTTTCTCAACCAATCAATGAAATTTTTCACTTACTAATAAAAATATTTTATATTCAAATATCAAATTTTATATCAAAATATTTAAAAATATTTATTACAACAGAAGCAGCACTTTTAAAAATAAATATACAGAAAAAAAACAATATTTCTGTTATATAATAAAATTAAAAATAAAATTGTGGTAGCCATAACGACAGATATAAAATGAGCTGGTTGTTATGCTCATTAACTATGTTGCTCATTAACTTCAAATTTTTGCATAAAAAGACAAAGACCAAAAAGTTTTCAAACTGTTGGTAAAAGGGGAGAAATCTTTTCCATCATTTCTTTTAATATTTTTAAATTACCAGGATATTGTAATATTGTGTTAAAATTACTATCCATAATGAGTCTTCCTCTAATTCCTCTGAGTTCAACACTTTCTCTTATGGAGAATTAATTACTTGCTTTGGCAAAAGATTCACGGATGCGTATGCTAAAATAGTTCATTGCAACTCGCAGTGAAGTCACACAAAGTATCCGATACCTTATAGAAATTGGAAAAGATATCTTCTAGATGAATTGATTTTCGATCGAAGATTGTGCTCTTGTAAACTGTCCTCAGGCAAACAATTTTTGTCGACGTTTCTCGAGCATCATTTTTACTTAGTTGGTAATTCCCTGTCGAAGTGTACAACACGTCGTTTGTGATTTTTGTAACAAAAACATTTCAACATACATGGCTCACCTTTCCAACGCTAGTTGTTAAATTCCTGTGAAAGATTCCAGATGGTTGATGCTATTTTCCCAGTGAGAAAAGATCATATCGAATCACATGCTCTTTAAATAACACAAAATATTCCAATGTTAAAAAGTCGGTGAAAGTAAATTAATTTTTTCGTGAAAATAATATTAAGCAATATGATTAATAATTCTAAGATCTGTTTTAATTCTAAGAAAAGATGATTTGAAATGACTTACCGAAGTGAAGTTCCTTCGGACCTTTATGGTAGTCGCGGCATCGACAAGAGCTGAAAACAAATAATTGTAAATTAAATAATCGTAATTAATAAGGAATGAAACAATTGAATTAATAAGGAATAAATAAGGCTGAAATAAACATTTGTAATTTATACAGCATGTGAGAATATCTATATAGATGAACTATTTTAAATAGTAAGGCAGGGCGCACAACATGTTCGTGTATTCTTTAAATAAAAAAAAGAGGAATACATTTGCCATAAATCTAGAACAGCAGTCTATCTTACTAATAGAACCAGCGGAAGTGGTCTTCTTGAACCTTTCTCACATATTCCATAACAATTGCATTTGGGTATTATTAACAGTATGCCATTGGCGAACATTAGTCTTTGACGATTGTTTTTGGCAATTGATCACTGAGATGCGGTTAATACACAATAATAAGAACACCGATTATATATTTTGGACGTCTTTCTCAAACCAACTGAAAACCAAAACTTGACTGACAACTACAATTGTAATTAAAAAATCACATATCAAATTTCATATATTTAAATCATTGAGTTTTTCAGTAATCGCGCTTACATGATTGTGAAAATACATATAGTTAACCTCTTGATAGATTTAGTTCCAAATTTGAGAGGTATTTAAACTTTGGATATTAAATCTGCTTATTTTGGTGCCATTTTAGCTTATATTTGAACAGCCTGACAGATTTTCTCTAAACTGATTTCGTTCAAAACTTGTTAGTAATCTACAAACTTAATTTTAAAGACCACGTACTAAATTTCATCCGTCTAGCTTATTGAATGCTGAATTATCTTGTACACAGACATATATAATTCCATTCCAAAGTTGTTATTTTTTTTCCTGCGCTCAGTTGGTCTAAAACATGGAGATTTATCAAAGTTTTTAAATCGATTTTTTGTCGAATACAATATTTTTTTCTTCGTCTACAAGAAAGTAAACATGGAAATGTTATTTATCCGCATTATATTAATACAAGTATTATTATTATTAATATTAAATAAGAAACACTTAAATGGATCTTTACTATTTTTATAATTATTGTCATGAAATGGAATGGCAATCATTACAGAATTTTATAATAACTACTGATATGAAAAATGGAGCTGTTTTTGAAAATTTATGTCAAAATATTCAAATTAAACTGAAAATTGTAAATAATGTTGTTGTAAATATTTGCTTATATAAAATTGGAGATTTCATTTATCAAAAATAATAGAAATTTCAACTCGCCTGTTGTTCATTATCATATCATAAACTTATTTTATTTACGGTCATATCCCAGCTTTTACTTATTTTATTTAATATCGTATCCCAACCTTTACTTATTTTATTCAATATCATATCCCAACCTTTACTTATTTTATTCAGTATCATATCCCAACCTTTACTTATTTCATTCAATGTCATATCAGAATCTTTACTTATTATATTCAATGTCATATCCCAACCTTTACTTATTTTATTCACGGTCCTATATAAACTTTTTTGTACTTTCTTACAACATATTTATAGAAACAGAACTTTCCTCGCCACGATACGAGTTCAACCACCGCTGATTCGAGTGAGCTTCAAAATTTGATTGTAATAATCAATAATTTAAACAATCAAATTGTATTCATTAAATTGCCCATCGCGCTTAATTTGGCAATGAAGCATTATTATTAGGAACATGCAAATAACAAGAGACGCAGAAGATTGAAAATATGATCGGTAAAGACAAGTATGTTACATATACATGGTTCTTTCTGAATAAAAGTGATTCAATATTTGATACCATAATATAACACTAATATTGTTCATTCTCGGACTCGGAAACTATCCGATTTTTGGCGCATGCGTTTATTTCATCAGAAATGAGGTGAGAGGAAAGATGAAAGTCGTGGATGTTTACATTTAGCATTAGGCTGAATTCAGATAACTCACAGGATGAGGAGGCGTAACAACTGCTCATCTTTCTACGCGCTTAGTGAATTAAATTCGTCGAAAAGTGCCAGTCTCGGGATTCTGAGATGAATAGTAGGAACAACTGAGTCGTTTGTTAACATGAAATATCATAATATGTAGTTCTTTATCGGGGTAGGAGGAAAAGTATATGATTCCTAATTACAAATATACAAATAGCAATAAACATAAAAGATTATATTAGTGAAAAGCTGCTCGGCAAAGGTAAACTTATTACATGTATATGATGCATTCCTCACGAAGGAAAATTATTCTGAGTATTGTGGTACAAATTACTGATTTTGTTTTCACTTTCAATCCAGCTATTTTCTTATCTCTTCAGATCATTTACTTTGTTTCATTCATTTTTATTTCAAAGTATGCAAAAGAATAACTGCTTCGGTGCTTTAAAAACAAACTTTTACTGAATACAGCGAATAAAATTTGTAATCATGAACATAAAAGGGTTAGAAAACTGTTAAAAAAAAGTAAGGAACCACGGTGGTAGATGAAAAAAAATCTCAAAATAATGTACTTAGCAAGAGAGAGGAATAAAACAGCGAGAAAATCTGAAAACTGTTGCTCTAGTTGACTGGATGCTAAGAAACAAAATTATTTTGCAATAACCATAAATATTTTTTTGATACAACTAGTTGCTCTAAATCTGAAAAATGGCAATCAATTTCACAATTGCCTAAGAGGACGCGAGCATTCATTTCTGAAATAAAATTTACACGTTCAAGGTATTGAGATAGACCTACTTTCGGCTAGGAAATGAAAACAATAGAAGACACACTTGTATTTTTTTTTTCTTTTCTTCAATCATTTTTTTGTTCGATTGATTTCCAGGTGTGTTGATTATCAAAAAGTATGGGCGGCATAAAAAGCTGTTCATGTTATTACTGTAAAAAAATAAAGGCAGAAACTTCTAGATGGTGGGGATTGTCTTTTGTTATTGGTATTAACAGCCTTAAGCGGAATGGACCAAAAGGTCAATTAAAGCTTATGTTACTTTATAGACTTGAAATCTCCCCTAAATTCATTTTCTGATTGTCAGAAATATGTCAGATTTTAATTAATTGACACCGTGTCAGTTTTTGATAATGTGTTTTTACGTTTGCCTATGAAGATAACATCTCGTGAATTTACTCCGCTAATAAAAATAACGATAACAATCAGACTTTTAAGAGTTTGATTACTGAACTATTACGTACAAGTGTTTTTGTTGAAATCTGGATGCGTCTGGAGAAGTGCAAATTATTTCTGAATATAGAAATGTTCAATACATTTTAATAATATGGCATATGAAATAAGTTTCCAAAATAATTTGCATTTGTCAGAACTGTAAAATTGGTAAAACATTCATCCGAAGAAAGCACCACCTGAATTTCATGATTTACCTTCTTATATCACGTTCAGTTTTTTCTTTCGCATATACGAAATATACTCTTATAAAGAAAGTACTGCAATCGTCAAGGAATTCGAGCTCGAGATTTTCACGAATTCTCAAGTTTCAGGCCATCATATATTTGAAAAATCCTTTTTGAAATTATGTTTGTTTGTGAACACGATAATTCAAAAACGCTTTGGTCTAAGTGGATGAAATTCGGTACATGGTCCGTACACTCAGATTTATAGAATTTTATTAAATTTTGAACGAAATCCATTCGAATGAAGTCTGTCTTTAAGGCTGTCTGAGCACAAGTGAGCATAAAACGTTAAGAATTGGAGAGATAAAATTTGATGCATAGATTTAGCATCCGAAGTGTAGAGATATGTATCAAACTGGAAACGAAATTCGCTGGTGAGGTGAAGAGGTCAACTGTCTGTCAGTCTGTACTTTCTTGAGCATGCAAAAGCAATCATTCAAAAATGCGATGATTGAAACTTTGGTACATGATCTTGTGACTACAAGTTTAATTTTGGGCCAAATTTAGGTTATACTTCGTGTCATAAAGTTGCCAAAAATGCATATTCGATTTTTGGATACTTGTATCTTAACTGAATTATTGTATATAAAGATTAATTGCCAAAAAAAAAAGGCATGATAGACTTGGTAAAAATATAAAATTCATGCCAAACATTATTATTTCATCATTATTGTTCGCCAGTATCATGCAAGGTATTCATAGTCTTACTCAAGATTTACAATTTTATGTGGAAGAAGGGGCATACCCTTATAACAGAGTATGCAAGAAAGTTTTCAGGAGACCACCTCAAGGGTTTTAGGTGTATCCCTAAAATTTAAAGCACAATAAAAAGGGATTTTATAAATAATCAGAACTACCACGAAAGAATCGAACCATTGGAAAAAGGGGAGTAACATTCCATTTAGGGCATATAATATCTGAAAGATAATCTTCTAACTTTTTGAAAAGAGAATGCGGACTTACAATTTTTATGAAAATAGTTTTCGTCTATTCGAAACTGAGTCTCATCAATGCTAAATAAGTCACATCATGCTAAAATAAGAAGGATAAAAAAAAGTAAAAAATAAAAACCTACCAGAGAGTCACCGAAAGAAGGAAATAGCACGAAAAAAAAATACCTGTTTATTTTCTAGATTAACCATTCACCTTTTATTTGACGAACAATTGCGAATTTAGACCATTTATATTTGACTGACATTCTTTGTTGCTAGGTTTTCTGCATATGAAGGCATATTTATTCGCATAATTAGTCTGCAGAATACTTCTTATTTTTTCCTGAGGGTAATTCGAAGCTCCTAAAGAGCCACAGGGTTTCTGAGGAGTCAGAAGGTTCATCCGGAAAAGAAGAGTCGTCGACCCCTCGGACAGGGGCCTGACCCGCTTCGTTCTTCCTAGAGCTGCCGAATTCGGAAGGGTTTTCCGTTTCATTTAAAAGGATCGAATGAAGCTATTTTCATCGAAGTGAATTTCACGGTGGATGATCTCTTCTTCCTCGTCGCACGCGCCACTGACTCCGTTAGAAAGAACAAGCGGCAAATTGATTCATTTATTGATTCTTTAGATCAAGTATGTTAAGACCGAGAAGTTTATATAGACCAAAACAGAAAACAGCCAATAATATAGGCTTGTTTTTTAGAGAAAGTTACATACATAGGCTTGAAATTTAATTGAGGCAATTCATAATTATCACAGTTGATACAATAAAGTACTTGTTAAAAATGTTCATAATTCTTCGGCGTAGCCACCTTCGTTTTGTACAACCAACACTCAACAATGTGGATTCTTCCTGTTGTATTTGTTGCTTATCTCCAAAAGATTGACATATGTCGGATCAGCTCCAGTAGGTTGTTGACCGCCAAAAAATCAGTAATAATAAGGGAATCGGGTATTACGTCTCCCTTAGAAATTGTGATACAATCTAGAATGTGATCCGGTGAAGCTGGATGGTCACAGTATATTTTACAAGTGGGATGGATTTTTCTACCACTTTCAAAGGAAAGACATTTAAAATGGCAATTTTTTAGTCTAGCCAGAGCAGTATGGGAGACACGGTCACATTTGATCTCCATCTGAGTGCCAGGGGATGTTGCCGTGTACCATTGGTGCGCAGGTAGAATACGCCATATGAAATTGAGTTTAGATCGTCATCTATTTATCAGCGACCTCATTACCACTAAAGTTTATGTGTGATGGGTTCCATTGGAGGTGGGCGTCGGGGTTCTGAATGATCTTCCTCAGTTTGAGCAGAATAGATACGCTGGTTTCATCGTTTGCTGGATTCTTCCTTAGGAATCAAAACAAAGTCATGTAACTCACAGGACTTGAAACTTACGAAGAGCATTTTTCCATATATGGGCTTAAAATTTAATTGAGGCAACTCACAATTATTACAGCCGATACAATAAAGTACTTGTTAAAAATATTCATAGTTCTTCAATGTTGTCACCAGCGTTTTGTGCAACTAATACTCAACGATATGGATTTTTTCTTAGGAATCAAATCACAGTCACGTAACTCACAGGGCCTGAAACTCGAGGTGAGCACTTCTCAAAAAAATATATCAGAGTGTTTATTAGATTGTTTCAAAGATTCTTAAAGCGATAAACCACTCCATCTGAGCTATGTTGCTCCAAATAGTCTATGATTTCTAATTGCTGGAAACAAACTGAGCGCAATTATATGGAAGAGCTTTATGTGTTTCATGCTACTGCTATGTTGTATCGGATGTGATTATATGATTGCCAATAGTAAATTCCAATACAATGATACAATGGAATGATATTGCAATGGAATGATACAAATGATACAATGGAAAAATATTGCAATCCTACTTGTCTCTCCTTGCAATTAGGCTGGGAATTTCTATCTTATCTTTCAGTTCACATAGAAGTTTTTCGTACTAATGGTAAAATTTGTAATTCCTTCTCTTGGTTAATATAGTGTTAATGATGATGCCGTGTCCGCGTTACCACGGAAGGGGGGTGTCAGTAGGTTCTGAGGGTAAAGACCCCTGAGCACCCGAGGGCAGAAGTCTGACTTCCAGCTCATATGAAGATGAAACACACATTTGCTTGCACAACCCCTTTTTACAGAAGGGCACCTTCTTACACCACACGGATCGAACACAGATGAAGAACGACCATGACTGAACCGGGATTCGAACCTGGGACGCCCAGATGACGGTTAAGATGCGCTACCCCTATGCAAGGATGCCGGACAATATGGCGTCCATATTCTGATTTAAAGGAATGGTCCTACTCTCCGATCCTAAAGAAGGGATTTCATCCCCTAAGACTACAATGAACGTTGTGAGACAGCTTCGCACACTTGAAAACATTCATTCAGTCTGAAGTTTAATTTTGTAAATGATAAAATAAATACTTTTTTAATGCTTTACCTGTTTATAAATGTAATAATGCAGATTTTTATTTTGCTTCTTTATTCTATTCTCACAAAATTTTTATAAATTCATTAATATTCAAATTAATTGTGAATATTTCAACAAATTGATTTGACAGATAAAAGTCAACACGAATTCTATAAATTTTCATAAGATAGGTAAAAAAAAAAAAAAAAGGAAGAAAGGAAGGCAATTGTAATTTTTTTTATATAAAACTTTACAAGAATGGAGTAATATATTATTTTAAAATCTCTTTAATAAAAATTTGATGACTGAAGCTGTGACTACATTTCTAAAAGGTCCTCATAACCTGGTTCGAACTAAAATGAATTGATTCTATGCTTGTTTTGTAATTAGCGGCAGACTGAAAAGAGCCCCACTGAGGTCCATAATTTGTAGAATTAGGAATTAGTATCTGTCTAAAAATTTCTTTTAAAGGTTTGATTAACGAAATCGGTTGCAGTTAACTCAGGCGTCTTGAAAAAAGAAGAAATTTAATCAACAAAAATTAAGAATACTTTTCTCGTTATTTGTTTCGAAAAATTAGTTACAGTAAATCAATCTAAAACAAAATTTCCTAAAAAAAATATTGATAACGATTTTAAATGGAAAAAGTCATATTGAAATTTTAATAAAGCAATCTTCTGATCTTTCCGGTAAAACATCATCAAATGAAAATCAGTCGATAAAATCTATTTCTCTGAGGATATATAAAAAAAGAAGGGAATGCTCTGGTAATTGGACAAATCAATATGCTTTGAAGTGGTATTTGACAATTGTAAAGATTTTTACCACACACACCTACTCACTCCAGAGCAATTCTTTTTTTAAATGGCCACTGCTTCGTCCGATGGTCATTTAGATGGTCAGAAACAAAGAAACTTTCGGAGTTTTTTACCGAAAAAAGATGGCAACCTGTTTCCTTTACCTCATTAAGGGCGACCCGACTAATTCGTAGATTTAATTGCGCGTTCGCTTGCGCAAAACTGACCCACTTGCTTATCATTACAGAGAGACAAAAAGAAGGGGTCATTCATCATCCTTTTGGATGTGCTACACTTCTCTACATTGTAATTACGCTGCGAACAAGTGGCTACATTTCGGTGCAGACGATGCCAAAAAGTTCAACGCTTTTTAACGGATCGTTCTTTCGTTTTCTTTCCTTTTCTTCTCCTTCTTTTCTTGTTTTGTTTTTATTCGCCGCTTTCCAATTCCAAGACGTTTTATGCTAATTCATCATTAAAACTGTACACCTCGCGCTTTGTTTCACAAACCGACAATCGTTTTCACGGGTGGTCCCTGCGTGTTGAAGGGTTAAGTAATGAATAATATTATGCATTGTTTCTCCTTGTTCTGACAGAAATTTGAGGCATTTCTTTGCATCTATCTAGTGATGTATTCAGATGTTAACAATGTTTAGGCTTGATTTCATTGTGCAGAAAAACACACACACACTTTTTTTTTTTTTTTTGTATTTCCGATATTGGAAAATGCACGTAAATGAAATATTGATGAAATACAAATATTTTTTCATCAGGTGATGAAAAATTATATTAGCTTGAATTTTATCATAACAAGGAAAATCTTTTCCATACATTGTGCTTGAAATTGATTTTTAATTAATTGAAAAGTTAACATTTTGAAAAACCTTTTATTAGCTACTATTACTTAAAAAATAACTAAATGCTAGTTTTGTCACACTAGGTCGAATGATCTGCCCTATGAAACATGCATTTTCTTTTGCTTGTAGACTTTTTCTTATTGATTATACAATATATATACTATTAGAATAAATTACCATAGATGTTTCTGTGTATTTTTTTTACACAATTTTCAGCAATAACTAAATTAAAATTTTAAAAAATTATTTTTTTCTCAAAACATGTTTTAATCATCTTTAATCCTCATTTTAGAATATATTTCGCTTTTTTCAAGAAAAATAAAGCCAGATCATTTCAAACTATTGAAAATCAACATTTTTATAAAGTCACAAAATAATTTAAATGATAACTTTAATTAAGATGACCATGTGTCTTGAAATAACAGAAATAAATTTTTAGAAGTCTACACTGGTATTAAATAAACATTAAAAAGAAAATTGGGGGAAAACCCCACCCTTACTTTCACACACACAAAAAAAAGTTAAATATCGAGTTAACTAAATTAGTTAATTCGATATTATTGCTGTATTTTTACCGGTAATTACTGCTGATTGGATGCCAAGTCAATGCTCCGAATCATTAGAGGCAAATTTGGCAACTTTTGCTACAAAATCGGAAGTTTCTATCCCTGGAATTTCGGCGATATGATGATAAGAGCGAGGATACAAAAAATTTCTAGAGCATTCAACGCTTTATCATGGAAGTTAAAAAAAGCGAAACGCAAAAGCGAAAGGTTTTGTATTCGTTTACTATGTAGACCGAAACTTTGAAAAACAGAAGGCATTTTTAGAATATTTTTATTAAATAATTTATTCGAACAGTTAATAATGGCTTAAAGAAGATCCAAGTACGAATTATATACCGTTTTCTGCCAATTAACTCGTATTAACATAATAACGAAAACAAAATGAACGAAATGAAATGCAAGAATGAATGAAAGAAAAATGATAATAACGAAAGCAGAATTATTGTTTATTATTTTGCTTTGTATTTCTCATTTTAATTTTTTGTTACTAACTGCTTAGAGAAAGTTTAATAAAATATAAAAACTAAAAATTTCATTTATCTGTAATATAAACAATAAAATAAATGGTAAAATGTGACTATTTTTTCGCAAGCTTTTATAGTGTAATCAGAGATACAGGGGAACACACCACCATTTTTTCACTACTTTGTAATACATAGCTTTGAAATTTAATAAGACAACCTCTGATATTTGTTTCAAAGTTAAAAACACCTTTGTTTATTAAAACATTTTGACTAAGCATTATTTAATCCTATAATGCATCGCGTAACCATTTGGCTACACGCTTTTATTTCTATTTATAAGCTTTCCAATGGACAGCAAAGAGTGCTTGGAAATCCCTTTTAAAATCATTTTTGATAAACATTTATAGAAAAGATCGATCTAAGGGAATAGCAGTACAACATTAGATTTACTGGAAACTTGGGGAAATGCTAAGATGGCTCTTATATGAATAGTTCTATCATTGAAAATAATTTGTATATATTGGTAAGTCAACCATCTAACTCTCCGACCCGCCCGAAGGCACACGGATTTAAACCATAAAACTGAATGACCGGACCGCCGCAACAACAACATTGGCGGGAACTGTGGTTGAGTCCTAAGGGCCGTCACCGGCCACAGTACAACCCTCCCCGGAGGAAGTACGTCCCGTCATCGATGGGAGGAGACAGATCCCCCACCTATTAGTGTACCCTCCAGGGTAGCGAGATCCAACCACCATGCCGGAAGCATCTCATCCTCATTTCGAGGTGCCCCCCCGGGGGATTGCTGCTGATGATAAAATTGCTCATGTGTACTGTGATTGTATATATTGGTAAAAAGGGACTTTTATTTTTATGCCAGAATTGTTATAACATGATTTGTTACACTAGGATATTGTTTAATTCATAAAACATCCATTTAGCAAATTCATAAATAATATGCAGCTACTCAAAACACTTCTATACATTTGGATTTAATTCTAGAATTAAGAAGTCCTCAGTAGGTCTACATCATAGCTTCTCGAATTGAATGTCATGTGATTATAAAATCAAGTGGGATTAACTTCGACTCTTGTAATATCCTAAGGCTAGGAAATAAAATACGGTCAGGCAAAGAAAGAGCCAATCATTCTATGTATCTTGATTAGAGCGCCTTCTGTTCAATTATAAATGTTGCAACCTTCTTTTTTAGTGGGAGTTTCATTTATCTACTTACATTCAAGAAGCTGTTCGTAACAGTCATCAATTAAATATAAGAAACCCTTTTTTTCCTGTCCATCGACAGTTCAGGGCCTTCAGTATTCCGAATGTCCTTGTACGTTCATTATACCTGTCTAAGGTCGCTCTCCTTACTACTGTTATTTAGTAATGGCTTTGAAACAGATATTAAAAACAAGGAAAAATTAATTACAATATAACAAATAAGTTATGGTTTCGTTTTTTTATCTTTTTATTTCGACATTATACAATATCTTCCTTCTGCTTTATATCAACGTCCTAATATATAGAATTTTGCATTTCTTTAATAAAAATTAAGTTACATAAAAAGCTGTTCATTAGATGCATAGAGATTGCCGAATGACATTTTTTGTTTCCTCGTATACGAAGCACAGAAAAAGTATTGTAGTCATAAAAAAAACAAAAAAAACCGAGATTTTTTATTTAATAAATGAGCATCCTAAAGGCTACTACTACAATCTTAATATAATCCCAAAATTAATATTCCAAGCAGCAGCCCCCCTCCCTTTGTAAGTATACTAGCAGGCCAGAAAGAAGGATAACATTTCTTTCGAATAAAAAGGATGAATTTTAATTGCTAGGTAAATGAGCAATTAGATCTCTGTCTTAGTCGTTCTTTTTGTTGATCTGCCGATCTTTTTGTCACATTAGAAGAGATAATTGAAAATCTACTCCTATTTGTTTTTTTCTCATCTTTTAAATAAATTATCTGGATACAAATATCAGTTCTTTACAAAGGGAAACAAATGAATATTGAGGCGTAATCACCAATCAATATTCGTGGGGAAGGAAGTAAGTTGATTAATTAGATTTTTGTCCTGTTAGTTTCCTAATTCATAATTTTTTTTAAAAAAAGATACCATTGGACAGTAAATGGGAGAATTTTAGCTCCCAGGAAACTATTTGAAATACACAATTCGCTGTTTTTGAATTGACGAACCATCTTTCATTATGGATGAATGAATGCAAGGATATGATATGGTATTCTATCCTGGCCTGTAATTCCTTCCTTCTAAATATTTAAAATGTTCTGTAATGGAGTTGAGAAAAAAATAGAGCAGCTTGGTTTTAGGCCAGTTCGTTCAAAAATAGAAACTGTATACCATGTTCATTAAAAACAAGTTGTGGCACTCCCTCGGCCATCCGTCCATGATTCGAATTTAAAGCACTGACTGTCAGCAGCAGTGGATGGAGTGCTGATCATAGGAGTGGTGACCTTTGGGACAGCCAACCTTTAGGGCGATGGGAAAGCACGCTGTCTAGAAAAAACCGAGCAAACCACGCCCGGTTGACTTTGGCGTGGCGATCAAAATGGTGATCTTCAAACTCTTGGTTTTTAAGAATAAAATCATTCTGTGACTCTAAATCAACGACTGCAATAACTATTAGACGACAATGATAATAATATGTCACCGAACAATATATTACTTGATTTACTTTGATAGTATCGAGTGACACTGAGAGGATCTTGCGTTAAAAATAATGAATTTCGCAGAAGAAGTAGCGTAGCGAAAGTAACTGGGGCTGGAACATAACATTTCTTCTTCATTCCTTCGCCAGAATGACTTGAAAAGTGCAAATGATTCAATATGCAAAACATTTTGTTGTTGTTCTCTTAATATATTTGACTTCATAAAGAGGAATAAAAGCACTAACATTTTATCACCATGGCGATATCTAAGGTTGGCGTTCATGTACATTTATATTCCTATGCCCGCGATCATTATACCACTGCTTGGTAAGTGCATTGTTTTTTTAGGTGAAATTATTGAATGAATGATTAAAAATAGATCAAAATCTAATGTTCCTGCAATGCCTCGCTATCAGACCTTCGAAATTCAAATACTTGTGATCAGGTGCTTGAAACATTGAGACAGAGACGCTGAATGGAAATTTCTTGGATTTTATATCAGATGCCACTGTGGATTCTTTATACATGCAGATGTTTCATGCACATATTTCGCAAGAATTAAGCTTTTTATTCTGAATTTATTTCAAAATTTCATGAACAGGTGCCCTTTCAGGTTCCATTTTCGTCATATTTTTTAGAATGTACATCATTTATATAGATTTATAATATTTGCCTAATTTTTCCTAACATAATGGTTTAATTAGTTATTAGGATAATTTATTTATATAGCATATCTCATATTTCCTATGAGAGTAGCTATCAATATGGTAAAAGAGTAAATAAATGTGCATTTCATTCTTTTATTTCTTTATTATAAAATTTTTTTTCTTTGATCTAGCAACTATTCAACTCAACGTTCGCTTTGTAATAAGCAACAGACAATAGACAGCGAAATGAGAATAGTCTATAATCTTCCAATTAGCGAACACATTTTAACAATTTTCAGGGCAATTATTATTTTACTTTCACAATGGAGCATTTTCCGCCGTCCCGTATTTAAAAAAAATGTAAAAGAAAAGTCTTTAACTGGGCTAATTTTGCAGCAACTCGTCAGTCTACCGAAAACGTTTCTCTCTCTTTTTTTTTCTCTTCGAACCACCTGTATTTTGAAATAAGTATTGAATGTTCCTTTTTACCAAGTGATCGCTCATGGTGTTCTTTTTAGTTCGCCTGCTCGGAGTGACACAGTTTCTGAAGCCGACGAAAAGAAGGGGGGTTGGGGAGGGGAGTATCTTTTCGATGACCAGCCACGTGATCGTAGAGTTTCTCGTTCCAATTTGGCTCGCGTGGCATCGCGCAACAGGTTCTCCCCCCCTCCCCCAATCCAAATTGGATCAAGTGGAGGAAACTCAATTACGACTGATACAGTGTAATCGGATGAAGCAAATTTCCTCCTGCCATCGAAAACAATGGGACGCCTCCACCGGACCCTGGGGGGAGTGAAAGGCTTTTGACAGCCATTAATCGTCCAAGAACGACTTGACATTAACTTTCCTTTCATGCTCTAATGTCTTCCTCGAACTCATTCATTATCGCCTCCGCATCGTGAATTCCAATTTATTTTGTATCAGATGTACAGGGTGTCCTAAAACTGCTATTATACTTTTAAAAACTATTAAAAAGTTTGGAATTTAATTAGTGACAACCATATAATTGCATACATTACGAGATGGTATTAGTTTGAAACATTTACAGCCCGTTCATGATAACCGCAAGTGTTGTGTAAAACGACGGGAATTCAGCGATGTGACAGTCGTATATTACCTGAAGTGGTGCAAGTACTTTTGATAGATCACCGGGAATGATCTGTTACTTAAAGAACATTTATAAACAGCGAATAGAGAATATTGCAAAATGGTTCTTTCATTTTTTTGGAAGCAAATCATAATCACAATGTCTAAAATCCAATTAGAATAATTCTCAGCCCAAGTGAGTGAAAAGAAATCAGTCATAGTTTGTCATCGAACTGTCAAAAAGATTCTAAAGATTTTTCTTCTAATATGTCGCTTCTTCCGAATCATTAAATTCTGTGTAGATACCATTGTACCATTCTGTGTAGAAACATTATTATTTCAGGATTTCTACGACTTACACATTGCCGGAAATAAGCTTATTTTCTTGGCACTGGCGATAATGAAAACCCATAGAACTGCAAACATCGCTGTGGAGCGTATTTTGAAGCTGGTCTGTACACACCCATTGTATCTGTCTTAAATTATAAACATTATGTTTCTGTTGTACCCACATAAATAAATACATCGAGAACTAGATCCAGTGATTCTGTGGGGAATTCAATGTAACATCTGCATTTTACCAATATGTTTGTCAATAATAACAAGACAAAGTAATAATCAATTCATTATTTTTTTTTAAAAAATTCTCGATTATAATTAATGGAATTATTTAAAAAAAGAACATTAAAATATTGCATTAATTATTTGTTTCATTGTTATTCAAATTATATATACATTTTTAAGCTTAGTGCTTGTGTGATCTGATCTAACCTAACAAGTAACCTTTAATAGCTCGGACATAAATGACATAAAGGGCACAGGTGGTTTAAAAAAATTTACAATTGGTTTGTTGGAAATAATTATAAAATCGTACAATTTATGGGAAACTTTATTGTGCGATTGTAATCGTACAAACTTTAGAGAGAAAAAAATGGTCGATTTAATTATTTATTATCAGTTTTGACATAATTTTTTACAATTAATAATACTAATTTATATAAGATTATGAAATATGATAAAATTTCAGTATATTGAAGAGTTTATTTGTTCAAGTTTGCTGAGTTCATTTTTCTTGCTCAAGCTATCTTAACCATTCTGAGATGTTGAGCTTTCTGTCCATAAAATGGGGATTTAATTATCTGAATCCGATTCCCCGTGACACAATTACGATATGCACAAATGTAAGTTAAAGCTATTCTAACATTTCTTAAACGGTATTATATTTACCCTATTTTCATATAATACCATAAAGTTTCAAAGCACTCTGGATCTAAGGCTGAGCAGATCAAAGTCTGCCCTGTCTTAGATCGAGAGTTAGAACAGTCTTAAAGGGACTATCTTTTACTGATTGTGTGGATGCTCAGTCTTTAGATCGAGAGTTAGAACAGTTCTAAAAGGACTGTCTTTTACTGATTGTGTGGATGACTAGGATTTTTAATTGGTGTAGTTTCTGAATAACATTCAGTCTTTAATTATCACCTCATGAAGAGATCGTTTATTAATAACTGATATGGAACAATCATTTCCAATCTCATTTGTAAAACTACTCCTTCTCATGAGCAGTAGTTCCTTCCCATATAAACTTGGCTGAAAATGATCACTTTTTAAAGATGTTTCTATTGATTGTCTGCCTTGTTCAGTTTAGATCACTCCAATGAAAGAAGATTCTAAAGGAGTTCTCTTTCTCGCCATTTGTGTAACAAGAAATGCCTTGCTGTTGATTTAGCGTTCATTTGAGACAGATTACAGCGCGATGCACTCTCCAGTTTTCAAGAGACCGTCTTTGAAGTTTATCTTTTGAGTACAGAGAAAAGAATTTTTCCAAGTACACACTAATAAATATTTTCTGCATTCATTTTAGTGAACCGGATTCTCCATCAAGGCGGTTGAAGAAAATCTTCCGTGAGTTTCCGTGAGTTAGTTCCGTGAGTGATTTTAAAAGTATGTAGCATGATGACGTTTGTACGTTTCACTGCATAAATCCAAGGAGGATAAGAACTGCAAAATAGGTTTGTTACTGATTATATAAGAAATGTTAGCACACCTGATATAAAAAGGGCAACCTTGAGTGAAATATTAATGTTCATGGTAATACAAAAAGACTTTTGTATTCAATCACAAACATTTTGTGAATGAAACATTTTAATTTTTTATTATAACCACTACATCACGAAAACTGACGGAAGGCAAAAGAAGCTTTCGCTTCCATTTAAAAAAATCAGAAAAATTCAACAAGTGTCTAAAATTCTCGTCATCACTGTATAATGTATAATCCTCAAAATGTTTAAACGTGAAAGTCCTGGTTACTGGAATTGATATAATTTAGCAATATTTCAGGGAAAATATTTAATATAAAAAGTATTTAATACTTTTCTTTTGAAAATTTTTCAACATAGTAAAGATCATATTGGATAAGATCAATATTTTGTATCGGCATATCCTTTTTTTTTCGCAAGCCTTGACCTTGATACAAACAAATTGTCGCATTAGAAGAGTTGAACTTAAAAAAAAAAGAGCTCATTAACATTCTGGAGTGAAAGTGTGATGTAATTTGATCCACAGCGTGATCGCATCTATAATGGGTGAAAAAAATCTCTTGAAAGCCTCACGGAGTTTTTTCCTCTTGCTCTAAGAGATTTCCGCGTAATTTATTACTTTCTTGAGTATTTTATGAGACGCTACATTGAAAATGAAAATGGGTGCTATAAAATGCAAAGCTAAATTAGATATTCTGAGACATTTTCTTTTTATTAATATTAACACTGTGGACTCCGAAATACGATTTTTCTAAATATAATAAATTATTGCATGAAATTACAAAAATATTTCAATTTAATGAAGTGTTCATTTTTACAATTTTGCTGGAGTCAAAAATTCCCTATCTATTTTTACTTTGTCAAAATGCCATGTATCTTAAAGACAAATAAGATCGTATATTTTTGTATCTTATATATTTTCTAAACGTTGGGGAAATAATTATAATTCATTAATAATAACACTTTTTTATCACAAAAATTATAAAATTGTATGCATAGTATTCAAGCCAAAATCAAAATTCAACAGAAAAAAAATTGTATAGGATCTTGGCAAAGTGCTTGCTTTGGTACTGAGAAACGCAGTTTCTAAGCCTGATTCTGCTAAATATTCAGTATGTGGATTTGATGAATGTTAAAATCATCAAACCTATGTGATTTAAATATGATTCCATAGGTATGGAGTGGAATTTTGGAATTAGGGTACTGGCTCAGGTGGCACTTGAATGACCGGATTCAAAATTATAAATTATATTTTTAAATATCTATCTAGTATCTTCGAAATGCCGGCGTCCTGGCATAGGGATAGCGCATCTTCCCCGTGATCTGGGCGTCCTGGGTTCTAGTCCCGGTTTGGGCATGGTTGTTCTTCATCGGTTCTATCTGTGAGATGTGTGAATGTACCCTCCTGTGAAAAGGGGTTGTGCAAACGAATGAGTGATGCGTGGGTAGCAAAGTCGTGCTCTTGGCTCTAGTTAGCGCTACTAAACAAACAAGAGACGCTCCCCCACCGGCTTAAATCGCTGCCTTCGAAACAGCAGGCTTGTCCATAGCAAGTGCCATAAGAAACAACAACAGTAGACTCGAAATGAAATTTAAGCTAATGAAAACTTAGCTTTATTTGTAATAATCCTCTTATAAGCCACAATTTTTTAGTTACCCAATTTTAAACAGCTTTCTTTATTAGTGAGTAATCTCGTTTTAAAACATAAGATGGATAAAAAAGTCGTCTGTAAACAATAAATTTAGGCTATGAATGTAGAAACATGTTATGTTTAGAGTAGAACATGGTGTTACAAATGCAAAGGACAAGAGAAGGCTTCACTGGAAGAGATTCGGCATAGGATTTTCTGATATAAAAACTTCTCTTGAAATTCTGCTAAATGAAGATGAATAACCTCAGTGGCTTACATTGTTCTTATATGAGTTACGTTTTGTTACTTAATCATCCATATAAGCAACACTGATTCCCATTTTTAATAGAACTGAACCAGACTTACTTTTGTGTGTGTTGAGGAAAGTAGAGCCAAACAGAAGCAGTAGCCAGAGCTTGGGGCCAGCAAAGTATCTTCTCATCCTTCCACGGCTCGATCATCGGTCCGCTTCTGCAAAAAGACACGAAATGGTCAATAAAGACGCAAAGATAAAAGAGTCTTTCTTTACTACTGAGTTCGACAGCATTGAAATACTATAAAAAGTAATAGTTTACATTTTTAGGTTCTCGCACGCAATGTGTAATGGAAGTAATGAACATCAAAAATTCAAACTCTGATCTGATCTCTACGTTTTAGACCTCCCATATTCCGAAAAAACATTTTTGAAATTGTGTCTCTCTGCCTCTCTGCCTATGGATACGATAACTCAAAAACATTTTGAGCTAAACGAATGAGTTCAATTTTTATATGGACAAGATAAATCTGATCGATTTCTATCAAGTTTTGAACGAAATCCATTCCCAGGAACTCTATCTGTCTTGCTGTTTGAGAACACGTGAGCACTATAACTACAAAACGTAAAGAGCTAGATAAATAAATTTTATAGATTTCTATCACATTTTGAACGAAATCCATATGTCTTGCTGTTTGAAAACACGTGAACTCTATAACTACAAAACGTAAAGAGCTAGATAAATAAAAATTGGTACATAAGTTTAGTATTTAAAATGTAGATTCTTATCAAATTTTGAACACAATTTGCTAATTAATTTAAAAATGAAAAATTCCACTAAATCAACTCATTTTTAAACGAATTTTAGTCAACTAATAATAATTTTTTATTAACAACCAATTTAAAAACTTAAAAAAAAACCCTTTAAGTATATTTACTTACATCAAGTGCCTTTTATATTCTTAAAGGACTTAAATCTCAAATAGAATGTTTCATTTAATTAAGACGTAAAACAAATTCTTGACTTCTATCAGTAAATCACAGGTTAATTTGCCAAAGATGCACATGGTTGCAGCTCGTTTCTTATTTTTAATTTCCGTAAGTCGTCAGCATATATTACTAGTTTGCCCGAGTTATTAACTTCTTTTTATTTCAAAAATTCCTTTGCACTCATTGATTGCTATTTTTTATCCTGTGCCATTAGGGTGGCATAATCCTAGTTTTGAAACAAATCATCCAGAATATTTTATACGTACCGCTTTTGGGGATCATCTGTTTAACAGGGGATATTGATTAGATTTAATTAAATCATTTCGATATAACCTTGTGGCCATGAATACATCAAATTGTCAGGCATTAATGTCCCATCATTTTAACTCAGTTACGTCTATTCATTATGTAAACCTTTCATAAACCTTTCTCATGAAAGCAATCTCGTAACATCACAGAGCTGTTAAAAGCATAATTGCGCAGTTCAAGTGTTTTCCAAATCTTCCCTTATTGTAACTCGTCTAGTAAATAGTAATACTAGATAAAATTCTTCTTCTTTTACTTTGAATAATGGCAGACAAATCATGCATTTTGGAAGTTATCATCGTTTTTGGAAATTATCGCTTAAAAACGGGGGGCCGCGGTGGCCTGGTGGCTTCGGAACTGGAGGGTTTCAGGTTCGAGACCCAATTCCACCGAAGAACCGTCGTGTAAGCGAGTCTGGAGCACGTTAAACGTCCTGGCCAAATGTCCTCTCGCTGGTGTGGCGTGGTGCGGAGAGGGGGGTGCCAGCTCAGGTGTCGTCCTCGTCATCTGACCGCGGTTCAAAATTACGTGGTCCATCCCAAAATAGGCTTAGTGTTGCTTTAAAACAGTACGTTAATTTACCTAAACTAAACACTGAAAAATGGATAAATTCAGTTTAATTTTTAATTAACTGAAATTCTAATCAAAAATTAAAAAAAAAAATTGCTGCGATGTACACATGTACCAAATTTGGTTGCTGCAGAGCGAACTATCTAGCCTGTAAAACGCCGATCCCCCATACATACACATATTTATTACAAAACAATGAAACCGATATAAATTTCAGAGCAGTAATGTATTCTATTATTTTAAATTTGGTTTAGTACAGGAAAATATTTGTGCTACTATGAAATTGGTATCATCAATAATAATAATAATAATAATTTTTTAAAATTTGAAATTATATAAGATTTATCGTTTTGCGATGATATTTTTGGAAATCGATTAAAAACGGTGAAATTCAGCTTCATTCATTAGAATTCTGTCGCAAATTTCAAGAAAATCTTTCTGAAATGCACATTCCCGACCTCCATGTGCAAAATTTGGCAGCTGTAAGTCAAACGGTCCGGCCATCAGAGTGTCAATATTCACAGATTCCTCTATATCATTAGTAGAGAAAACACCACATCGAAATTGCTCCGGTTCATTTTTATTTCTGTAATTTGTATCTTTAAATCATACGATAAGCAATCTCTTTTTAAAAAAATACATAAATATCCGCTTATTTTTTACTATTTTAAAATAATAAACTATGATTAATTTATTACCATTCTGGCTAATGTAACATTGTTGAAACCACTGATATTTGCGACGAATATTAAACTTTCAACTGTTTCAGAAAACCTTTAAAAATCGGACTGGAAAAATACGAATCAGCGTAACATTTCAGTAAAACAATCTTACAAAATGCAGAAACTTTTTGTTATTCTACTTCAAAAACGTATAAACACTGGTTATTTCGAAATCTTCATACAATTTATTATGTTCCACATTATCCATTCGGTGGACATCTAAACTTTCCCAGTGGACCGTGAGGTGGAAAGCTAATTGGCTGTCTTAATCATAGGATATTGCAAAACGCTACACTTGCACATACAATTTATTCAAAAAAAGTTGAACCATAGCCCATTTGTATGATAAGGACGGAAACGTGCTCCAGATTTTCATGTAGTAGTAGTAGTCATTTTACTGACGATACTATGGTCTGTTTGCCAAGATTTAAAGAAAGGTAAATTATTGGTAACTTACGTTGCGCTAAAAATTTGGTGATTTTTTCTCATAAAAAATGAAAGGTTAGATGTAATATTAAAATGCTGTCGATAAAAATTGAAGAAATAACATTTAAAAAAATTGTCAACGGTAAATAAATTTTTGCATATTACAGTAAATCTCAAAACATGCTTTCATTATTAAAGTAATAATTTAAGTTTATAAATAGATGGTTATTAATTTAAGAATTTTTTCTAAATAATATTAAGGCTAGGACACTTAGGCATTTATTATTATTATATATGTGTGTGTTTAAATTTTGGACGATAATGATATGCGAGACCATAAGACACGTTTTTACTCCTCAATAAAGCAGTAATAAAAGTAATAAATGAAAAAAACTTTTAATGCCGTAGTTTAATGGTTTAAAAAGAACTAACATTAGATCTGTGGGATAAGTGATTTTGGTTTAGTAAAAAGCTTCTAAATTATTTTTAAATACATATTGGTTTTTAATTAAATGATGAAATATATACATATATAAATACATTTCTACTTTCACTTTCCAATTTCTTTCTATTCTAAGTCATGCTGTTTCATTAGATGATTTTGCATTTAATAGTTTTAAAGACATGAAATTTGTGGCTTGCTTAAGAACATTTCTTATAAAATTCCTAAAAATAACTAATGCGCAAGCATTCTTGTTTATGTATATAATTAACTGTATACAAAGTCTATCATTTTGATGGTTAACAGAGTGTTGCGAGAATGTTGTTGCAAAATGCAATGAAAATAACAGTTGAAAATGCTTTTCATAAACAGAGTTAATATATCATAAGTGTTTTTAATAAAATCTTTTCTTAATTTTTTTTATTTTAATTAGATTAAAAAATTTTAATAAAACATTTTGATACGAGACTTAAAGTAACTCATTTCAGTAAAAATCACATTAAATAGATAATCAATGCCTGTAAATCTAGTGTAAAGATGTTTTTTTATTACTGAAATTAGAGATTCTAGCAAAAAAAAAAAATCTTATTGTCATCTTTATTACTTTACAAAAATTAATAGTACGCTTCGAATTAGAGTTTTCCATTTCAATCTTGAATCCTACATTTTTTTAAAAATTCAAACAGAAAGGCACTGAAAAACAAGGAAAATGAGTAATAGTAAAAGTAAATGAAAATATCTCTATTAAATAGTGCGTAACTATTAAACAAACACTGAATTAGAATGGCATTCGGGTAAACAATTGCAAAAAGCTTAAATGACCTCACAAAAAGGTGATCGTAATGGATGGTGACAAGGTTTTTCTAAACTTCTATGCCAAAATAGAATGTTCATGAATTGTTTTTGCAGTCATTGGGGAAATTAATTAGTTTTAAATTCGATCGCTTGTTGATGATCAAAGTAAGAATGACGTCTGTGTAGATAAGTAAAAACATTCATAAATAAATGCCGAACTTCGCTTTCAATGCCAGTAGAGCAAACAAATGGCTCGCTCTGCTGATAATTACAAAATCGAAATTTTTCTAATGTTTCACGCAATTCTGAATGACTCGGCAAATCAAAACTGCATTGAGAATATCACATTTTATTCAATAAAATCTAATTTTCATATCGTAGTCGCAATTTTGTGGACAGCGTATTCATAATTGAAACAAATTCACTGGACCTTGTAATGTCCTTTCGAACTGGACCGTAAAGCCAATGATTGATATTCAGAAGTGGCATTCAAACAATCCTTTCTCCTTTTTACATTAGCTAGAGATGTGGTAGGTATTTAGAGATATAAAAATAATTGTAGGGTTAAATATAACTGTGGGTTTATTAAATAAGAATGAATTAATCATTTTTTTGAGAAATTCTTTTCTGTAAAAATACTACAGCTGTTTAAAAGAGAAATAGAAAGGAAAGGAAATAGCTTTTGGTAACTTTGTACGCCACGTCAACTACATATGGGCGACAAATTAAACATAATTTTATTATTATTTTTTGTGTGATTGCTACAAAAAAATTGGAGAAAACTTTCACGCACTGTTGCCTTTTTCAGTATTGAGTTCTATTAAATGTTTCTTATTGCTGATTCATATTGACAAACTAAAATTTATCAATAACAAGTGTATCCAAATAAAACAATTGTAGGGTGTCACTAGAATGCGGTCTGACTTTTCAGAATAATATAAGATTAATTAGTTGCATTAGAGTTTCATGATTACAATTAATTAATAGAAATGTAAAAACTGGAAGAAGCAAAATATCTGTTGTGTTTGCCCAGGTATGCTGACAATGTCTACCGACAGAAAACACGAACATCGCTAAGCATACAATCTGTTCTGTCAAGCGAAATGAAGCATGGACCAACCCTCCTAGTTCACAATAGAAATATCAGCTGATTAAGGTTCCTGCATTTTTTTCATTCTTTTTTTCCAAAAGTGAACTTGGGTTCTAAAATTATGCATTGTGTCCATATATTGCTGTAAATAAAAGCGGAAAAGTTATTGACGAAATCAAAAATAATAGTATAAAATTACAGAGGTAAAAGCAATAATGGGTCTTTCAGTTTGTTTCTGTGAGGGGTATGCAAAATAGTGTGTTTTCTGAACACAACTACAAAATAAATCTAGACAACACTCTACAAGGAAATGTACAAATAGATAGACATAGATATAAATAGAAAGATCGCAATTCAATAGTAAAAGAGAGAATAAATACAGCATTTTCTGCAACAATATCAAGCAATTTTTTTAAAAAATCCCTATGTTTTAGACATTTTTCTACTTTTCTTTGTTTTACTTCCAGTTTTGACTCCTAGAACTGATTTTATCGATTATGTGCTATTACCGGGAGGAGGGGAGGGTGGCACCTCAGACTTAAGGGTGATAAGCTTCCGGCATGGTTCTTGGTTCTAGCCACCTGAGTGGGTATAGAAATGAAGTGGGATCGACTATCCCCTACCAATGTCGGGACGTGTTCCCCGCGGGAGGGTTTGTACCACGGCCGGAGATTATCTTTAGGACTCAATCTCAGTTCTCTCCAATGCTGTTGCAGTGATCCAGTCATTCAGATTTATCCAACTTCAGGGCGGGGTCGGAGTAGTCAATGTATGATTATTCATTATGAGTTCCAAAGGTTCTATCGATATGGTTCTATATAATATTCAAAAATCGTGACGTCCGTCCAAAAACACCTTTATAACTTTTGAATAAAGCCCCTCATCTAACTAAACTAAACTAATATTTCAGTAAAAATGTTAAGATTTTTTTCTTCTTTTTTGCATAAGAGATATATTATGAATATTTAATTTATCAATATGAAATTTAAGATTTCAAATAGTACGACAAATTCTGAGAAGAATTACAGCTGACCAACGGATGAAAAATACTTGAATAAATTGTTAGAAACTAACTCAAAGTTTTAAACATAAATATTCTTCAATTAATAATTCATACTACATGATCGTTTTATTTCTGCTTTTAGAAAAACCGAGGGCAGAGAAAAGCTGCCAAGGCTACATTTCAATCAATTTAGTTGACAGAAAAGGAAACCGTAACATTTGCATATAGATTAGTTCTTTTTCAAATTTAAATTGTATCTTGAATTTGCTTTCATTTTTTTATTCAATTCTCCTACTTCTGCGCATCTCTTTTAATTGACTCATCAAGCTCAGATTTTACGAGCGAAATGTTTTCATATAAACCCTACAAAATATTGAAAAGTCATTTTATTATAATTTAAATTCAGCTTAGTTTATAAGAACTATATGTTCTTTATATTACTGTTAGAAGAAATTTCAAATCATAATTTCATGATGAAAATTTTGATGAAGAAACAAAAAGTGCCTTCTTCCTTTTCAAATTATGATGAGATAAAATGCCACCCTTTTTGATTACTCCCAGGAGCTGTTCTTTCAATAACAGTTAGTTGATCTCATTAACAATAGGATAGTAAAATTATTTATAGTGTAATTCTAATAAAAGTACCCACGGGGGTAATAATCTATTGGGAGTAAAGTTGCAATAAATGTTATTACTTTATGTTTCTCGCTGAATCAAATAGTTTAATGTGTGGAATTGCCTCGACAACATCAAAACCTTGTATCAATGAAAACAAAAATAGACATAAAAGAATGTACGTATACGAATGATTCATTACTTCATCTATATCAAATTTTAAGAAAGAACTTTTCAATTTTATGAACACCCTAAATGTGAGGACATTAAATCTAAGAACAGATGAAAAATGCTTCAATCTTGTATATACATGGGTAATGATAGAATAGGATGTAAACTCCAATCCATGATTACAATTTAAGCACCGCGATTCGAAAATAATAGCTCTTAAACATTAGCTTTTTATGCTTCATTTAAATCCTGGGTACTTAGAATTTAAATATTTCGTTTCAGAGCGTAGTATACAAGCAATACCCCGGAGGCAGAATCCATGCGGAAGAATTCTGGGACCGCCGAAGAACAACCCCACCTAGCATGTAGAAACTAACTTCATGATATTGGAACTTGCAAACAAGAAAGGATCCTCAAGGATCCTCTAGAGATAATGCATATTGGTCCGGAAAAAAGAACATTACATTTTACATTACATATTAAATTGTGAAACATTAAAAATGCATTAAATGCAGGTTAACTTTTTACATTAGGAGCGAACTGAAGACAAGAGTTTTGGCAAAATGTCCTTAATAGCAGATTTCATGGCTGGAATTTTTAAGAGTTCTTCGACGTCCAGAAACATCCAATTCCCTGGCCATCTGAATCCGTGTTCTTGCCATAGCGCACAGGCTTTGATCACGTGATTTATAGACCCTCCTTCGCTGCCACACCGATTCATGTTTCAGAGCGTAGAAGAGCAAAAAATGTGTGGCTGCAGGAACGACTTCTTCAATTCTATGTATTTCCCTCAATAAAAAAATATGAAAAGGTAGGCACACAATACCTAATTTACCCAACGTTCAAACGCCAAACATTTAAAAATTCATTATAGCTATGACTTATATTTATCACAAACTTGCAAAAGTTCTAGAAGTGCAATAGTTATCATTTACATTCAAATATCAACTTAATAAATGCATCCAAGTTAATGATATTCTCCAGGAATAAACTGAAGTGAGAAGTAGTAAAGAATAAATGTAAAATGCAAAGTTATAGAATCCAAAAATTAATTACAGTTAACTGCGTAACTGTGTGATCTCAAGCTTTTTTGATATGATCAGCAAACATTTGCGCAGTGCTTAACTGTTGAGTCACTAAAATTCTGACAACATCAAGGATCAAATATCATCGATAGTCTGACTGATGTATCCATTTTTCGAGTCTGATATTTCTTCGATATGAAGTTACACAATTCAACATAAACTTTACATTATCCTAAATCAGGACATCGATATGCAAATAGAATCTCCAAAACAGGATGTCATTCGTTTGTGATCGATCTTCTTCGGAAAGGTTAGAAAAAATATGCCGAGTCCAGTCCATTTCTCCAAACTGAGATCCATTTTCCATAATTACAATTCAAAATTATGATGATAAAATCTCTCGGCCTCGGAAGAAGATGAGTCCCATCGTGGAGCAATACGGTCAATTGATCGACTGCACGTTCTGAATGGGTGATGAGAGGGGTGATCAGATTCCTGCGCGTGTCATCAGCTGAATGAGCACTCGTGCACGAAATGTGACTCACCAACGTCTTCTGCCTGGGGTCACTGGTACAAACCACCGAGGTGAAAGAGTCAGTGGGTTTCAAAACCTCCCCCACAGTGATTGACCACATTCTTATTATCCGTTATCAATGTGTAATGTCAGGTTTCGGTTAATAACTGTTATTTTGTCTCTTTTTTGATGCGAACAACTAACTGGCCGTGTGTCCTTTGTCTTAGAATCGGTTCCTTAATCGAGAGAGGCACGCACGATTGTCGGAAGTGAAAGCATGTAAATTGTTGAATTATGCATATGCTATAGTAAAAGTGATTAATTAATGAGAAAGTGCTACATGCACGATGCCAATGTCAGTTTGACAGATTTTTCCTCATTTTTCACTTTTATCATTAATTTTACGTAATTCCAGAGTGAAGTTGTTAGGATATATGATAATAGTGATAGTGGTGAAAAATATGTTAAACTTTTAAACTTTTTCTCACTTTTGCCATCAATTATGCATACTTCCTTGATATACTTATAAATTTCATAAATACTTTACATCATTATTTTTTAAGACCAAAGTGTAACTCATGAAAACGATAAAGGATATATATATATATATATATATATATATATATATATATATATATATATATATATATATATATATATATATATATATATATATATATATATATATATATATATATATATATATATATATATATATATATATAAGGAATTATTTTCAAATTCATTAATTAGACTTTCTGGGCTGTCTGGACTATATCAATATTCATTCGATATTTTTTTCTTTTTTTTTTTTTTTCTTTTGCTGAAGATATAGGAATAAAATGTATTTGACAATATAAAAAAATTATTATCTCGAATTAAGCAGAGAAAACTTCTTACATATTAAATGATGCGAAATTAGCCATATAATCTAAAATAGTTTTTATAATACAACGTTGGAGGCATTTTATATAAAAAAAATGAATAAATAAATAAAAATAAAAACAAATGTCTTGGCGTAAAGAAGGAACAAAAATAAATATATGCTAAATAGTGACAAAAGCTTCCTGTTTACTGATTTTTTTTTCTTCATTTAAATATGTTTACTGCCTCATAAATAAGAGAAATGAATTGCAAGTTTGTTACCCTTCTTTGGAGACTATAATCAATATAACAAGGGGGGCAGTGACCTTTTGGTAAGGTCTCGTCTTTGGGGTTGGCGGAGATCCAGGTTCGAGACCCGATTTCACCGAAGAACAGTCAAATAAGCGGGTCCTGTGCACGCTAAATCAGTTGGGGCCAAATCCCGTTGGTATGGCGCTGCAGATCGGAGGGGATTGCCAGCTCAAATGTCGCGTTCGTCATCTGACCGAGCGCTAGTGTTGTAAAATGGGACGTTAATATAACTAAACTAAAAAACTTATAATTAATTTAACTTAGGGTGTGAGGATTGGCATCAAGGATTCGATATCTTTTTTTCAACAGATCGGCTGCACAGAGCTGATGCACTTTTAATCTGTCTTGATCGCTGAACACACTTTTATGAGGCGTGAAATGAAGTGGAAATTGAGGGTCATCTTACGCGGTTCAAAATGGCACTATCCATTTTAAAAGTAACAATCATAAGAATAAAAAAGTGGACAAATGAAATCTATTTATTAAAAATCTTAAGAAAATGCTTCCAAGGCAAGTTGAGGATTTTAAATGATAATTTGAACAAATTTGCCTTTGCTCTACATAAACAAGAAGTAAAATGTAACGTAATGTCTTACTTTAAAAAAAAATCGAATTCACATAAACAATCGAATGAAAAGGTGTTTTTTAAATGCTGAATTATTTGATAGAATTTCATTCTCCTTTTTTTTTTTTACCGAATTCAGTGAAGCACGAAGGTGTTGGAGAAAGCAAGATTCGTCTCTAAAGGAAGTAATTTTTCCTCTCAAGTATTTATAAAAATTCTATCAGACATTCAGACTGAAAATAAAGGAATATTTGCAAGGAAATTTCATCACGCTATATTTATAAATAAAATACTTGAAGACAACAATCGGTTGTTTGACTGGCAACGGTTAATTAATTACGATTAAAGTTTTACTTTCTAATTTAGGCTTAAGAAACAGAATTCTACTTCATGTAAGCGAATTAAATTATAAAGGTATAAAATGTTCTAAAGCAAATTATTCTCCCGAAATTTAAAAAAATGATGAAAGTCATTCATTTATTTACATTGCATTATTTGAAGGCAGGGAATTTCTTTTCCTATTAAAAGTAGTAACTGTCACTCATTCAATAATGACTTTATTTGCACATATGAATTTAGGAAGTTGGATTCTTTCCGTATTTCAGAAAAATAATAATAAAAAAATACGCAAAAAAGAATAATCGGAGTGATTAGATATTCTTAGTTAAAAAAGAAAAAAGTTTTTATAACAAAATAGGATGTTTTTTGGTTAGAAAAGGAAGCAACATCCATTATCTGAAAGCTACTGTTTTCCCGGTTTGACAATATCAAACGCAGCACTAAAATGAAACTAGAACAAAGCAGTTTCTCGAATTAGATTGTTGATATTATCTTTAGCACGTTCAATGCTACATTCCTAAATATTGAGAAAAAAAAATCATTTTACGCAGCTTCTTTTTTTTTGTGGTTGAATATGTTGCCTCTAAAAATAATACGAAGTTCGTAGAAGTATTGAAGAAAAATTGAAACCAAAACTTGTAGCAGCTCCGTCTACTGCCCAGCGATATATGTTACAATTCCTCAAAAGAAAACAAGAAGTTGGAAACATTATTTTTAGTGCCTGCAATTGCAGGATTACCGAAAAGTGTTTCGACAAAAACGTGGCATTTTAACAAAGGATTGGTCAGTAGCTCTAACCTCATCTTGAAATACAACTTATCATTTGCAGAATTCTCTCGTACTTGTAAACATAAAGAATGTTATTTTTATACTGCAGTTTAGAAATTCTGCATCCATTAATGAACTATATGGTATTATTTTTAATTTTATTTTCTTTTATTTTTTCGCCTCTTTCTCTTTCATATTTCCTCTCTTAATTTTGTATGTGTGAGTATTTGTGCATTCCTCACTTTGTGAGTATATGTCCTCACTTTTATGTTTGTATCCATTTAAGCTTCTTTTAAAAAAATTTTAAAGACTGAAATTTTTAATTTTTGTTTTCCATAAAATTCTTTTGCAGTGATCGATACATTTATTTGCCAATTATTTGTGTTTTGTCCTAGTTTTCTGTTATTTATACCTTGTATTTGTATTTTGTTTGTTTTTATCCATTATTTTGTTTTTCGTTGCCTTTTCAATTTTGTTAAGGAATTTTCGTATAAAAATTTACATTGGTTGTACGCTTACTTCTGTAAATCTGGCATGAAGATTATTTTATATTTAACTATAAATAAATTTTAAAAAACAGTTTTTAGGAAAAAGCGATGCCCTTTTAGTTTTCAAAAAATGTAAAAAACACAAATTAGTTACAATACAAGGGTTTTGGAAAAAGGAAAATAAGCTATTTTATGTTGGACATGGCATTAATAATAGCAGATTTTAATTTTACACAATCATCTTTATTACTCGCAAAAGCTTTATTTACTGCCTAGGATATGAGCGTGACAGAATTGTTGTTTCAAAACAGTTGAAATATCCTAATTTTTAATCGAAAACTGCATCTGACCTTTGACTATTTCATTTAAAAGAATGGAGTAGGTATTAATTCGGCTTTGTATAGTAGCAAAGATTGAAAGTTAGCTAAGAAAGATAATAATTACTATTGAAAATCCTTTCATGGACTAAGTATAGTTACTATACAGAAAATTTGAAACGCATATGGCAAAAAATGAATGAATTACATTAAATAAAACCCTTAAAAATTGGGATTGGTTAAAAAAAAAAGACTTCTTGTTACTGGATCTATCAATCCTTATACATGATTATTTTATATTAATTTAACAATGCATTAGCGTTTTAATAAAAATAAAAAAATTGTGTTTAAAATACATTTTTTAAATGCATTAGTATATCCAAAAGTAAATGCTTTTCATTTTAATTTTCTTTTACTTATAACTCTCTAATTTATAATTTCTCTATACAAATGTCTTAAAATCACTTTTTTTCTTCAAATTATTAAATGATGCCACTCATGCAGATCGAAATCCGATTATATTATTAATTTATGAACTAATAATTGACTTCTGAAAGTATAAAGTTGTGTATTGTCTTTAAAAATGCATAAGTGTATCAAATTTTTAAATTCTTGCACGTCTGGAAGTGAGGGCAAATAATTTCATTTCTTCAACCATGGAACGAGTCAAATTAAGTTGCATACAAAAAATATAAATAAAATCGCATTACTTATTTTACTGCATATTGTAGTGCTATGTAATGGAATTTCTGTAAAGAATTTTACTTAATAATTACCTGCAAATTATATTTCTGTTTAACGAGTGGAAGTGGTCCCCCAAAAACTTTCTTGCATATTCTCTAATGTTTTAGATGCGTTTCCCCCAAAAGAACTGAAACAAAAAATTTGACGCGGAACTATAATTGCAGCGACAAAATCCCCCACCAATTTGAAATATTTCTTTGCATTTTTGAGCTATCGCGTTAACGTGTTTCTAAAAATGCAGGTATTCAACCCCTAGTTGGATTTGGCTAAAAATCTGATAGATATCTGCATTATAGATAAATCTGTGTACCAAATATTACTCATCTAGCTTCCTTCGTTTTGTAATTTCGTTTAATTTATATTGTAATAACCAGGCAGATAGACTTCCTCTAAATTGATTTATACTCAAAATTTGATCGAAATTAAAAATTTGGTGTAAAGGACATATACCAAATTTCATCCATCGATCTCAAAGCATTTATGAGTTATCTTTGTCACAGGCGGACATTTTCAAAAATATGATTTTCGAACTCAGAGAAATCTGAACGAAGGATATTCGTCAAAGTCTCTAATTCTAATTTTTTGACGATTACAATGCTTTCTCTATACTTCGTATTCGAGAAAGTAAGAACTTCAGCGATGTCACGGCTTCTTACTAAAAAACAAATAGCGAAATTACACTGTCATCAAGAATATCAATTATAAAAAACTTTAAACATTCCTAATATGAGACAATGACTTATTTATATCAAGCGGATCTTCGGCAACTATAAGCAATCAAAACAAAGAGTGACAGAGGTCTCGGGTTAACAGTTTATTTACACCCGTGTTCGTCGATGCGTTTCCAACCGTGAAGCTTGGATCAAAAGGTGTGTGCCACTTTTCGCTTTTTTTTTCTTCTATCTCTCATAAAGAATTCGAAGAAAATGAGTTTTATTGAGGAAAATTCAGACGTAATGAGCAGTTGCCGTGAAATTTAATGGGTTTCTATGGAAAAATCATTGCTTTGCATGAAACGTTGGATATTAGAATAGCTGCAGTTCATGATTTAAGAGTAGCCTATATTTATCTTTTGAAGACATTTATGGAGGCAGAATGGATGTCAAATGGAGTCGCTGAAACGAGATATTTTATATTGCTTGCTGAAGGCATCTCCGTGTGCCATAAAATTGAAACCATGAATTTTTCCCCCCAAGTAGCTTGTAAATGAGAACTGCATACGTAATCTTTCGATGTTTTATTCCGAAAATAAACGATATCTTCGATATAATCCTAGGAGCAGATGTCCAACCGGACAGATTATGCAATTGCCCAGTGCCGTTAGAAGAAGATCCCAAGAAGGTTTATTAAAAAAAATTTTTTCCTAATAGCCAAATAAATAGGATTTTTAAAATATAAATTCTAGGAATTGTAAACTATTTTGAAAAAATTAACATTTAATCAAGTATATTTGGTCAAGTTCCTGTATGTTTTAATACTTTCATTCAGGTTTTAGAATATTTATAAAACAGATCGTCTGATTTATCAGCAATGTGTACAAATGAGAATGCCTGGCAATATTGGTCATAATAGAAAAATATTAAGGGACGCATTTTCACAAAATTAATAAAATAAAAAGTTCTAATACAAAATAAATTATTAATATGCTAAAAATGAACTAAATTAACCAGCTTATTAAAAGAGAGGCCTTATAAATCCTTAATATGTTCAAAATATTTAATTAAATTAACTGGCTTATTAAAAGAGATGCCTTATAAAGCGCACTGCCTAAAAATTATTAATATGTTAAAAATGTAAACTAAATTAACCAGCTTATTTAAAGAGAGGCCCTATAAAGTGTCCTGTCTAGGGTCACAAAATACATAAATCCGTCACGGCATGATAACAAAATAATTGCTGAAAATTGCAAAGTAAAATTAAACCATGAATTTTTTGTTTTCTTTTTGTGTTAGTCATTAGTGATTGAAAATTGCTTAGTGAATCCACTGAGGGTTTTTTCCCCCCGAAAACGGACAAACGTCTTCCTAACTGATCCTGAAGGTAAAATGCAGAACATTTTTTGTCAGCCTTGTTGAATTAATGAACGTGAAAAATATTATTAATCAAAACCTTGAAATCACGGTTAAATCGGAAAATTATTTTTTGATTTATATTTTTCTAATAAAAACTATGCTGATGGAAACTACCTAGTTTAGTATACAAAACTAATATATATTTAATTACAGACACATTTAAAAAATTAATTATGACATATATAATATTAGAACATTTCTGTAATATCGTAGTAAAGAATTGTATTTCAAAATAGGCATTTTGTAGTTGGTTCCTAATTATAGAATTGAGTTCAGTTGTGACTCTCTTTAGGACTTCCATTTATGGCTGATTTTTCATTTCTGGGATTTACAATTTCTTGAAATTAAAAAAGGGCTATTGTGGATATCCCGTAATTTTGTGCCATCATGATGGTAAACTATTTAAATCTGATGTTCTATTCAAAATTTTGATTCATAACCCATGGTTATGTTTGGTATATGTAACCTTCACATATTTAAGATCGATCAACAAGGTGAAATTGGATTTTGGTGGATTCATCATCGATAAAAACGTCTTAATGAAAAAGTGGCAGTTAAGACATGCTATTAAGCCACTTTAGACATAGCTATTGTATAGACAATAAATCCATTCCTTTTTTATGTGACTATGATGTCACATGAAATGACACTATTGGAAAGGAGCACATCATTTTTTTTCCATATGTCTAATACACGAAACGGGTAGTGGTGGCCTGGTGGTAAGCTATCGGCTTCGGAACCGGAGGGTTTCCGGTTCGAGGTCGGATTCTACCGACTGGTGCACGTTAAATCCGTTACAGCCAAACGTCCTTCTACTGGTGTGGAAGTTTGAAGAGGAGCTGCCGGAGCAGGTGCCGTCCTCGTCATCTGACCGTGGTTCAAAATTATGAGGCCCGTTCCAAAACAGACCTAGTGTTGCTTTAAAATGGGACGATAATATAACTAACTAATACACAAAACCGTCCAGCGCATGTTCTACGTTTCTGATTAACATTGATATTCAGGAACATTTAAAATCTCATTCTTTACTGAATTCAAAAAATTTCTTTAATTTAATATGCCCAGATACAAATTTCACCAAATTCTTTAGTACTGGCATTGGAAAATTTGTTGCAGGATGTAAGTATGGCTGCAGAATAAAAGAATTTTCTTTCGCCAATTCATATACCTATACGACAAATAGTTCCAAAACTTTTAACTACATTTCATAAATAAATTTTTTTGTTAGTGATTGGAATTTCAGTGCTTATGGTTTTAGCAACGATAATTTCGAAAAAACATCTTGAAACAGAAATTACGTCATCATATGAATGAAGTACTCTCAATAGAAAACTATTGATATGTCAAGCAAATTCCCATTCATGTAAAACGGAAAGATATTTTTAACATTTAATTCGAAAAATAAACAACTGTGACATTTATGTGCGCGTTTATAGTTTTAAATCGGCTTCAGTTGCGAAGAAATCGAATTGGTCGAGAGAGACTTCTCAAACCGGGTTCCTGAACTTGACTTTTTCAGAAAGCGTCCCTTTAAGCTCAAAACGGGTCAGCTCTCAACTGCCGACCCACTTCGTCCCCCTCCCCTTCCAGCCGACCAACGCCTCGCGCGACAACCGAGAGAAAAGGGATTACATATGTTTTACGTACAGGAGGACAAAGAAATTCAAATTTGAGCTCTGACACGCCATTTGTTATTCAATTTTTTTTTTATGTCCTTAAGTAGGTAACTCCAACACTGAGCAATCCAATAAATGAAACTGACAGCCTCGCTTTCTTTTATTAAGTATGAATAATGACTGGATTAAAAATATTTTTTCTCTCTCTTGTAATCCATATTTTGAGTTGATGTGAAAAGAGCAAACATGGAAGCTTTCTAATCATGGTAGGAGCATTGGAAATGCAAACTGAGTTTCAAAGAAGACGATAACGAATATCCAAAGTTCAACTAAATATGAATGCCAATGAAATTAATCCAGCAATTTTAGTTATTTGTGATGTTTTTTAATATTCTTTGCATTGAAAATTCAACATAGTAAGAAACGCATTAGTGCTTATTATTTGATTAATATAATAATGACTAGTGCTAGAACTAGAATAGAACTGTCGGTTCTTATAATGTTCATAATTATAAGAACCAACTGAATACAATACAAATTATGACTAGCATCTAAATTTTGCATAAAAAAGACGACTTATTCATTAAACATTGATCACATTACACAGACAGAGAGAAAATCGGCTCTTATATCAAGAGTAAAGTTCGCCTTCACTTACCCATAATTCTGTTGGACTTTGCCTTTTATCACCCCCCCCCTCCCGCGTTCCCAAAAGTTCATACTCATACCTGGTTCAATCTATCAATAATACCAGATGGAAAAGTGTGCTCTTTGCAGAAATAATATACAGTTGTTTCTTTAGATTGGTCTGTCCATTTTTACAGATGTTACTTTGACAAATATTTCCAAATATATAAAACATGTAAAAGCAATCTACTATGAGTATATCCTTGATATCTGGATTTTTAAATTATAAATAATGAATTTTAAATCCGGATTTTTTAATCATTTAGAATGTATTAAACTCGCATATATATATGTGCATATAATAATATCTCTTATTTTAAATTAAATTTTGATTCATTTCTTATTTTTTTAAATCTTAAATAAGCTTATATTATTTTATTCTAAAATTTTCTATATCCCAATATATTTCTCCCAATATCCCAATCCCAGTTTCTATCCCAATATAATCCAAATATTCTAGAGTATTTCTATCCCAAAATAGCCTTAGTGTTGTTTTAAAACGGGACATTAATATAACTAAACCAACTAATCTAGAATTTTCGTTTATTTCTTGATTAAAATCCTATTTTTTTATTTAATTATTTCTAATACGTGCTCTAAAAAATGCTGACGCTTTGGTTCTGAAGCTCCAAGCAAGGAGATAAAAATCGCTAACGAATACGACATAAATTCAAAGATACCTAAGATTCCCTTTCCTAAATCGGCACGCGTGAAAAAATAATCCTTAACAAGTCTCTTAGTAAAAGCAAAAAGGAAAAATTTCAAACACTTTGCTCTTGTGTCGCGATGTACACTGAATGAATATTTATATATTAATAATTTTCTGTTCAAGGATTTATTTTCTATGTCACAACTTTCTATACTTTACGAGGATATGTATATCTTCGAGAAAGAAAATAAGCCCCTTTCACATGCTATTTACATTGGATATCCTGTTTGTTACTGGAATAGATCTATTGGTCCTCTGTTCAGTGATATACTACTCAATGAGCTGATCACTCACTGATGGGGAAGAAACCATTGTCAAAATGACAAACCACTTGAATTTTCTTATATCTTAGAGATCATCCAATTTGATTTCATATTCCCTCCATTTTGAAATAAGTAATCTTTAACATGTAATATCTACTATGCGAACGCATGAGAAAAAAGATACAGGGAACCGCACTGAAACTCCTCAACGCATTGCTGTCAGCCCCAAAACATATAAGAAATTTTTAATCGATTTCGCATAGTTCATAAAAATTATGATAGTATGGATGCATATTAGCTATATACAAAAAAATAGTGGATGAATACTTCTACATTATAGCAATTACAAACAAATGTTCAGAAATTTAAATTTGCTCTACTGAATCGATTTCATTGGTAACTATAGGTAACCTATAGTTACCAATATTAATTTGTTGCCTATTATCATTGATATGTAACCTACAGTTAGTAAGCAAACAGTAAGAAAAAATAAGAGTTGCAATTTTACAAACTATTTTATGAGTGTACAAATAAACAATGTTAATGCTTTGTTACACGGAGTGATTTGATATGCTTTTGAGCGCATGTCGGTAAATCCACTTATTCCACGAAAACTAAACATGATACTGTTATGTATATAAAGATCAAATGAGATTACAGCCTCTCGGCAAAGTATCGCTTTCTATACAGTCTCCTACTATTTAGCAAAGTATCAACATTGCAATGTAACAAAAAAATCAACAAAACAAAACATTTAATAACAAAAGTAATTAATTATAACTTAAAATAATAATAAAAAAGCATGGCTGTTCTTTTTTTCTATTTTAGTTTGTACTTAAACATATAGCTTATACATGAAATTAATTTTGCCTAGATATTGTGCTTCCAATCATTTTCGATTGCATATAAAACAAAAATTAAACATCTTTATAATAATATAATTAAAGTTAAAAAAAATAATAGTCAGGTTTACTAAAAATTGCTTTGGAAAATAGGGCTAATTTTGACTTAAATTTCAAGCCCACTGAAAAAAAGAAATGCGAACATAGGAAAAGCATCTCCAAAATTCCATACGTATACAAATTTGAATATAAAGACAAGGTGGGATCACTAAATTTAATTTATTTAACAATGTTTTGCGAGTTATAAAATTCACACACATATGAACATTTTACACAAAGACAAAACTCGTTTTTAAGGCACAGCAAGAATGAAAGGCAAAAACCTATCAAAGTACAGAACTGGATTATTTTTAACATAACCTTTATATTTTTAATTATTATGTGAAAATGAAAATAATTTAGATATTATTGAAGTAATGGATTAACACTTTGATAAATTTAAAGCAAATGCATTTATGAGAAAAATTACCAGAGGCTCACTTAAAATTGTCTCACCTGTTTGAAACATGCTCAAAATGCTTCTTGTGATTGATATTTTGGATTGAATCGTGTTCTGTATACTTCCAAAATTATTTCCTTAATAGATCATGGAAACAATATATATAATAACAGCAGTTTGATCGATACATGCTCCAGATTCATTTCATATCTGCATCCGGATTGAAAAGATTCGCATTAATCAAATTTCTGTTTAGAGGCTCGTTATAGATGAAATTCACAAACAATACAACGTATTCCTTCATCAATCAAAAACGATTAAAGAATTGAATCCAATCCAGGGTCAAAATTGCTCCTCCTTAAGCGCTGGCACTTGTTGTTGTTTTTAGTTTGTACACTCACTTTCATGCGTTGTTTTTGCGTGCGACTTGGTTTACGTCAATGCATTTTTGTCTTTATGGAGCATTTATCTTATTTCCCACAGTTATCGATGCATGGCATCTAAATGTGATTTTTATGTCACTCAATTCAGTGTCAAACAGAATACGTACTTTTTAAAGAAAACTACTAAAGTAAGGATATTAAAGTCGGTTAAATGTCGATTTGGCCCATTTCTTATTCCTTTGTAGAAATGTATTCCGTGTTATTTGGAATAATGCTTTGTGACATAGAAGAAAGGATTTAAAAGGTGCCATCTTTAAATGTTTTTATATGCTTGAGTTGGTTTGAAGTGTTTATTCAAATTTCCATAAAATTCGAAAGATTTGTTATTATAATTCATTGTGCTAAAAAAATACAAGCAAAGATAAAAAACGGTAAGTGAAAATAGTAGGTGAAAGATTTCACTTATTATTCACTGTTATTATTAACAAAAATTGATTTAAGTAACGTAAAAGGTAGACGAAGAAATATAAATACACATTTGATATATGCAACGTCAAATACATATTAAAGTGCTTCAAGCGTCAGATTTGAGTTATTTAAGTAAATAGATATTTTTTGTTGAATTTTATAAATAACTTCATGATTATATTCATTTTTTTTAAAAAACATGGTCGATCTGATAGCTTCATTTCTTACACAAGCACTCTTTCACATAGAAACTTAACTATCTAATGATGTAAAAAAAGTTTTGATATCACATTTCAAATGTGGTTTCATCGATTTGATTTATAATTCATTTACTGTTGTTCAAAACAAATTTCTTTTGTTCCAAAGAAAGAATTAAGAAAGAAATGGCAACATAATTGTTTTTGCCAGAAAGTTAATTTAATTGTTTTATTAGAAAATTGGGTTAAATTATGAATTTAAGACAACTGTTGATAGTTTTTAAAATTCACTATAATGTAAATTTTCTTCGGAAAATTCTAAACATTACTCATTTTTTTAAAAATTTTATTTTACAGATTTTAAACCGAATTCTTAAGATGAAAGCAATGTCACAAAGTCTATTTTCCCCTGTCAGATTTGTGAAGTAAAGATGAACTGAATTTAATGCTAAAAAGAAATAGTAGATTTATCATTTCAAATCACATCGAGTTTCACACTTTAATCATTCTAAATTTCAAGAGCGCAGTCATTTCAAACAAGTTTTGGCTTTTTTATGCCCAGAAATTAAAAAAAAAAAACGATATTATCAATGGAAATCAAATTTAGAATAAAGACTTCTAAAAAAGTATTTTCTTTGTAATCGTCCGAATCAAGAATATTTTTCTTTTACCGAAACAGAATTGGGTTTGATCGTTATCTTACATATATTATCCAAATACCATTTTATTGCATGTTCAATAAGAAAAACTTCCAGTTTAAAGAGTTTGTGTCCTATTTATTCGGTCTTTTTGAATAAAACTTTGCAGTTAAAATTTTGATTACTGTGAAGGAAATCTACCCATTCAATCAAGAAAACAAACAAAAAACTGAAGACATCATCAATTGACACTAATCCCGAGGCAAGTAGAAAAAAAAATTGATGGAATAGATTTTATAAAATATTTCATTCTTTTGTGAACTGCAGCTAAACAAAATTTAAAAACGGACAATCGTCCAGGTTGGAAGTAATGATTTCTATTCTTTGCTCTATTTCTGATTGTTGGATCTTTCCTCACTTGCTGGAGGAAGTATCCAGGGGCAGAAATTTTATATTTTCTATTATTCAGTTTTCCTCTTTTCTGAGTGGCATTTAAAAAGAAATCTTTGAACAATGGCGAAGGGAAAAATAGATCTCTCCCCTTCCGCAAACGATTATTCAATAGTTAACGCTTCGATTAAGAATTAGTTATTTTTAACGATAAAAAAAAATCAAGAAAAACTCTGATTTCAGATTGTATCTGCATACCTGTCCATCAGAAGAAAGGATATTTTTAATAATATTCAAAAAGCATTTGTATATTTTACAACACAATCTTTTATTTTTACAGCAATATCTTTCATTGTGTAATTTGTGGGAACGTTATAGTTTTTATATAATTAGGAGTCATTTTTTTAGAAACAATAAATTGGTAGAAATATCAGGCCTAAGGACTTATCATTGCTTCATTATGTTTTAAATTAAACACTCGTCTTCGTTTAATTTATGATATTACAAGCAGTCATAAAATGATTTCATCATCTCTCAAATGCACTACTATTTCAAATAAATATATCGATATCCCAAAAAGATATATCACCCATATTTGAAATACATTAAAGCATTTCTCATTTATACACCGTTTCATAAGGGTCCCAATTCATTTGAAACGGTTATAATGAAAAAAATATTTCATTTATACGACGCAAATTGTTAGTTATACGTCGCGTGCCTCTTTATAAAATCATGAATTTTCTACTTTTCTTAATATTTTTTCATTCCTGTTAAGGGGCAACGCAGGAAGGGTAGAGCATCTAAGAACATCTCATGGTTGGAGAGTGGGAAGTAGACAATCGGAGGATTAGTGCATGGCCATTTCACCGGTTTCTGATATCAAGTCATTTTGGAATTCCGTTTTCGAGACCTTCGCACACATTTTCATATTGCTGTTATGCTTTTTCTCAAAAACCTGATCGAAAACTTAAAGGTATCGAAAGGCAAAATTGAATATTTAAAAGAAGAATGCTGTATTAAACAGAGTATAACTGATAGAATCATTATAAAGTACTTAAGATATGCAAGAAAGTTATTATTTGCCCATATTTCTTGACAAATATTTTTAAAAATTCATTTTTTTCCAATGTTATAAGGTAAAGCTCGAGCTTTATCTTTAAAATTATCACTTTTATATAAATTTGCATTATTAGTATTAAATCAATAAAAATAAAAGATGATTTTTAAATTTCCATCCTTTGTCTCTATTTATTCCTCGTTTTTTATTGGTCGTTGAAAGATGTTTCCACAGTGCTTTACTTTATATTGTTATGAGTAGTATTTGAAATATTTCTTTTAAAAAATGCTTGGATAATAAAGAGGTGAGAAGTTGTTTGAAAGATATAACAACTTCCTCGGTGATTATTCATTTAGAGTTGATGTTACGGATCGAGATTCTTTTCAATTACAATACACATAATAGCTAAAAAAAAATATATTTTTTTGGGGGGGGGGGAAACTTATGAAAAGACAATCCAAATTATGCAGAAAATTAAAAATCAATAAAGAAACTTGGAAACTTGAAATTGACCGAAGTGACATGTAGATATTACTACAGATGCATTTGAGCTATAAAATCTTCCAAGGAATGATAAAGAAAAACTTAAATTACATCTTACTACATTAAATTAACTATGCAAATAAATGACTTTATGAGCAGCAGCAACAGAATTTGTTATAAAGGACGTTGCAACATATTTAGAAATCAAATATATCAAATCTGTCATATAAATAAATTGAAATGACGATTTATTTTTTTTTAAAGGAATTTTTATGCTTATCTAAAATATATAGGACTGAGAGAATTTTATAGCATAAGCATAACAATTCAAAAATTTTAAACATTTTAATTTTTATATTAATTGTAAAATATTAGTGGATGATATGGTTTCATTAGAGAAAAAGAAGATTTCATGAAAATTTCGAGGTCATCATACTGTTTAACCTAGAAAGTGTATTCAATATTTCTAAGAAAAGAATTGCAATAAATTCTCAAAATATATAAATCAATCAATTTATAAATAGAATTAATTAAATCTTCATCGAAGTATATATTATATAATTCATAAATTATTTTGCTAAGAGCAAAAATTATAAATCTAAAACTCCTATGCAGTCAATAAATTCAAATAAAAAAAACCTTAATCAAGGATAAATAAAATGAAATAATTCTTGTATTTTCTAATATATATATATATATATATATATATATATATATATATATATATAGCAAACAGTGCTCAAATTAATTAATAAAAAAGTGTGTTAATTAACTGTTACTCGAAAACATAATTATGTTTTTTTCTTATTTTCTGAAATTATCGCAAAACAGACAAATAAGAAGTTTTAAATATACAAATTGATCATTAAGCATCTTTTGTAAAAAAGGATAAAAAAAATCAGTTAATAAATAAAGTTAATTAATTATTTATCTCTCAACGTCATTATCACATCATTTACATCATAAAGCACAAATAAAGTTTTCCTTTCTAAATTTAAAAAATATTAAATATTTTTACTAAAAATGTGTTAATCAGCCAACAAACTAAACAAATTAATTAACTTTTTCTGAAAGTCATTATTATCTGTTAAAATTATCACATAAGGAATAAACAATAAAAACGTCCTTTCTCAATTCGCAGAAACAGAAGCTAACTTACGTGTGTTGTGTGTTCCATGAAGTGTTTCTCGCCCCAGATCACCGCCCGAAAGAACGAGTGAATCCATTCTGCGCGAAAAAAGGAAAAAAGAGTTCGAGTCGTCTGGTCCGGCCGAGAACCGTTCTCATAGAACCGAGCGGGAAGAGGAAGAAGCAGGTCAGTCTGGACAGACAGACCCACAAGGGAGGAGGGTTTTTGACCTTGAGGACGGAAGGAAGATCCTTACTTTATCTCGCTTAACTCTTTAATAAGAAAAACGCTGCGAAAGAGATTTTTATATCCTGTAGTATTTAAAAATACATTTCTGGTTTATTTATTAGTCCGGTGCAATTTTTATGTGTTGATTATTCTGGACATTTTCCCTTTTACTCTATAATTAAACAGATTGTGTTCTTTTATAGAGATTTAGTGTTGTTGAAAGGAAAAATAATCTGGTTTACTTGGGATTTCTGATGTTTTAATAAAGTAATGCCATTATTGAAACCGGATTTTGGATTTTTTTTCCTTTGAATGACTTCGAAGTTTATGTAGACTAATACAGAAATGCGGTTTGAAGTATTTCTTAAAATTCAACATTTTTCGTGACTTTGATGTAAAGTTTTAATTTAATTAACTTACTGTTTCAAAACTTGTCAGATAATTCTGAAAGTGATCTTGTTTGGAAAACACAGTTGTTAGGAAAATGTTTATGCCTCTGTCTCAAAATTATTTTATATTTATAGCTAGCTGGTACCCGGCGCGTTGCTGCAGCAGAAAAAATAATTTTGGAAATATCGTTTGAAATTTGAAAATCTTTTTTCATTAGGAATGATAGAAAGAATAATATTTATTTTCTTGTCGACAATGCATTCATTGAAATTAAATGATATATAAAGGTGAAGTATAAATAATATTTATTCTATTTTTTGACTTAATTATACGAGTATACTTTAGGGTAGACATTATTTTTTGTTTCACCGTTTTCAGCAAAAACAAATAAATTTCTTGGCTGTCCGTCTAGTGCACATCCAACATGTAACTGGCTATGTAAAAAACGTGGATTTCCTAGGTTCAAATCAAAAAGTTTTCAAAGCTTTATCGCCTTCAGATGAAAAGTACGGCCGCGAATAAAATACGAACAAACAGTTATTCATTTTTATATATTAGATATAATAATTGTACTATGCCTATAATCTTAGCAAGTGCAAGTATTAAGTTGGCAAAGGTTTATCGTAAACGAATGAATGGTAGGGTAGTGCATAAAATACGAACAAACAAACATTCATTTTTATATATTAGGTTTCAGAGAGTTTACAACTTTACTATATACTTTCGAAAATGTACTACAAGATGTTGGGGATAGAACTCGTAAATTTTAATTTCTATTTGACGAATCTTATAAAATTCACTTATACAAATGTGATGATATTTTCACGCATTTAATGAAGACAACTAAATAACTTTTGTTGAAGAACTTCGTTGTGTGAGAAATATAACAGTAAATCTTGAATTTAAATGCTTCATATATCATGTGTCAGAATGGATGAACGAAAAGTAGACATTTAACGACCAGAAAAACATAAATAAGGAATTTTAAAGTGTTTTTAAAACTTTTTCCAAATGTAAAATCGAACTTTTTTTTCTTTTTTAGAAAACAACAACGATGGTGAAACAAGGAAATTTCATTTCACGGAAAGGATGCTAAGAGTGACAGAACTATTCGCGCACAAATTAATTCTTTTTAACCGAATCTGTACCGATCGTTTCTGAGTAGGATACTTATGGAGGTGCAAACTGTCGATTTGTCCTTTATTTTTGTTAAAAATTCAAGGTAATCGAGATTTTTAAAAATAGAATTGAAATAAAGATATTGCAATAATTAATAATTAGGTCAATATTAACACAATCCACTGGTGTAATACGCGTTTTGATCTATATTCCAGAATGCTATGGGTGAAACGGACTTCAGCAAGAACATTAAGATGATGATAAAACAAAAGTTGCATCAGTAAATCATGTTTCATGCAAAAACAAAAGATGGATAATCTATTTTGGTCTTCCTGCTTCTAATATATGCACTGCCTTTTTTCTTCAGTAATGCAAAGTTTAATCATGTCAAGTTTTTACCGCACAATTATGGGCAAAGTGGAACGCCTGGCCTCGGATTTGGAAGCGAGTCCTTCAAGTTTAGAGTAAATCACCCTGTTCAGCAGATCTTGGTCAGAGGCGTGTGCAAGGTGGCGACCATACTTTTATCTTACCACAACAAATCTCTGAGATTCGAGATCATTTGCACAACAATCGATACATTTAAAATTCAAGAATAACAAAGGAAACTACTCCAAATACAGCTCATGTATCCCGACTTAACCTTCACTGCTCATGCTCTACACACACGCGCATAATGCCGAGCGTGATTCTAACAAATCATTGATTCATTCTAATTAATTTTCTAGAAATTAAATATTTATTGGCTTTGAAAGCAAACATAATATCTTTGAAGGCGAAGACAGAGATATCTAAAAAGCAAACTTGAATATTTGAAACTACAAGAGGCAATTATTGAATGAAACTATGAAACTATTTTTTATGCAAATATGATAATTATTTTACACAATTTTTTTCTTCTAACAATCTAATAGATTTGCACGCCAAAAGTCATATTAATAAATATAAAACATGGTAAACAAACTTCTTTTCAAAGTACTTTTGTTCATGTTTAAGAAGAAAAAGAAAAAGAAAATTAATAAACATATTTACAAAGCGATTCTTTCCTAGAATCAAATAAAATTCAAGATTCTGAGGTGTTTTTCGTAATAAAGATATTACTAAATCGATTTGTAAATAAATGAAAAACTGTTAATGATAAAAATGTGGGGAAAAAATGTTGCGAAATTTGGAATACACATAGTCATAGTCATTTGATTGAATTAAACTATCGCAACTATGATAAATAAAGGGAAACAATACATTCAAAAAATAAGAAAAAGTTTTCAAGCGATTGGAAGGTCGGGGGAAATTTCTGCTTTCTTCTCAAATTACTGTCTGACGTAATTCAATAAACACAAAAACCAAAACAATGCCGTGTGAAATGGCGAAAATGCGACCTGAAATTTGAAGACATAGAGTTTTAGCTCAGTTGTCCAAACAACCTTTGGCCAACTTTATCGGAAATTGCTTCGTTATACATGGAAAAAGAAAAATCAGTATTACCATACGAAAACTTCTAGAATGTTCAGTTGGGCTTTTATATGCAAAGAAGTTTCAAAATTGAAATTGAAAACAGATACATAATTTTTTAGATATTTTAAAATAAATGTTTATTTCGATATGTTCTGATTTAAATATATGAATTTTACTATAATAATCGAGATTTGTAAATTCTTTTGATGAAATATTTTAAATATCTCAAATTCAAGAAACACATTATAAATTTTCCTAATCAAGTTCTGTGTAAAAATTTATTTTTTACTAAATACTTAATTCCATTAAAAGTTATTAATTCAATGTAATGAATACATATTTTAAAGCATGCATCGTATTCATCCTTAAATGATAAAAGCAAGTGAAAATAATCAAACGAGAATCATTCAAATTACCTGGAATTACAATCGTAATCGTAATCGTGTACCTGAATTATCTTCCACCAAATCACATATATTATCTATCCCAAATACTGTTATTTTTAACAACAGAAAAGAACTCTTAAAATAAAAATTTTTAAACTACTTTTTCCTATTTTCTCTTTGGTATGAAAATTCTTTCATCAAAGAAAAAAATGTTTGAAAGTACGTAAAATTTATAATTGTATCCAAAAACAGCTGGTGAAATTTTATTTCACATTATTGTCAACAGAAGCAATTTCTACGACTATTCAGATGATGGAAAGCAAATTAAAAATAATTAGGAGGTTTTTCCACAATGGAATGTCAACTGTATTATGTTCTCCAAAATGATTTTGTTTATGTATAATAAAAGCAAATGCTTTCGACGTGCATGCTTAAAATTCTTGAAAAAAATATTCTAAATTACTTTTTCAAAAATTTAATGATTTGAATAACTATTAACCAAAATAATAACGAATTTTTCACTTATTTTAAGAATATCCTCTCTAAATAAAATTCAAACTTGGCATGGAAACAGTCCTTATTACTTACTGTGAAATGGCAACAGTCAAATGTTAACTAATTGCCATAAGAACGTTTCTGATTGATTCATAATGATTTTAATTCAATGTTTTTCTTAACTAATTAATGGAATTACAAAATATTATTTGAAATGCCAATAAAAAGATTTGTTTGTCACCAAAACATCATTCAATCAAAAAAAAAAAAAAAAACATGCAAAAGATATCAAGAAAAAGCATCGAAAAGAAGATTTATTGAATACAGAAATTGACTTAATCGTCACTAGATAGGTAATCGCTTTGAATTACAAGTAGAAATTGATATTCGTATATTTTTTCTAAACTATTGTCTCACAAATAAAATATTTTTACATTCTTGAAACTCAAAAAAAAAAAAATCTTTTTAAATGTCATATCAATTTTATTTCTGTATATTTCCTCCTTCATTTTTAATTGTTTTTTTTATTTAATTTGATATGCAATCTGTAACAATATTTTTGATGTTATGATAATCCTATTAATTAATGTTAATTAAACTCATTCATCAAAATATTCAATCGCGTGTTCTTGCGATTGTAAAAACTGTTTTTTAAAAAATAATTTCTTTGGATATTTAACTCCACATTGAAAAGTAAGAGTTTCTTCGTCACATTGATTATAGGATTAAATGCAAATTGTAGGATTTTTTACAACTTGCACATCAGCAATATGTAGTAAAACGATGTAATTAAATTTATGTTTTCTATTTTATTTTATAAAAAGGCAAAAAATTTTTAAAATGCATTCAATATTATTAGTTTAATTACCTAAAATGTCAATAATCTGGGTGAACAAACTAGTCAGCAAAGGGATTAAATATATATTATCTTGCTAATGATACTAATATGATGGAAGTGCTATTTTTTTCTTCTGATTTCTAGCATCATTTAAGAAATTATTTTCTAATTCGTGTTACGATAATTTGTTGAAAGAGTTAAACGAAAATGTTAGAATTTTAGTTGGAAAAAGTGGCAACGATCAAATTAATAATCATAAAAACAGAAAAATATATTCCCCATTTTCCTAGGATAAGCATGGCAATGAGCAACTAAAAATATAATAATGAATAGAATACCTTCATTGCAAATGAATGGCCAAGCACAAATAACATGACCTTGTAGTTATAGTAGTACTTTCATTAAATTTTCCTTTATATAAAAACAAACTAAATGAGTGTTTTGGAAAAGTATCTTTCAAGAAATTTGTTCGAACTATGAACCTGTCCAGTCCTTTTTGAGGGAAATTCGAACTTCGGTATAAATATATATCGATTCTTTTCTATTTATTCTGTTGTATTTTTGAAATATTATATTCCCATTCACATAAACGAACGAACGTAATTCCTTTTTTCCATTTTTTTTAAATTTCATTTCCCATTTTTCTAATTCTATTCCATTTCATTTCCATTTTTTCAATTGCAGTTTCCATTCCATTTCCATTTTTCCAATTCCAATTTATATTCCATTTCCATTCTCCAATTTCTTTTGTATCAGGGGTATTTAAAATTAGCAAACTTTTCATAACGTCTAGAATCGAATTTTTTAATAATTATTATACATTCTTTATGATTACGCGGAAATAAAAACTCTTACATTTCCTTGATGTCTTTTCACGCACGCTTTCATAACTGTATGAAGATCCACAGATCATTAGCCAACTTTGGATAATGAGACAGAGCCAATTGACCGTTACCGGAAGAGGTTCATCCTTGCTTTGGAAGAGAAGACCTTGGAAAAAATAGAAGGGAATGATTTGGTTTCGTAATATATTCATTTCTAATCCATCCTTGCTTCATGACAACGAAAATACCGATAATAAAATCCTTGAGAGTTTATTCTCAGACGGCAACAAAATCACTTCCTGACTCATTTAAGCTCTGTGGACAGAATGTTTTTCTTGAAGAGAAACATTAAGGTTTGTATCGAGTGATGGTGATTTGAAAGAAACATTTGCTAGGAGAACAATAAGCAATCTACAGTAAAAAAAAGTTTAATTGGGGGATTTTTCAAATATCGCTTTTCAAGGATAGAAAGAATAAAAGACATTTTAGGTCAGGAAAAGAAAAATTTATGCTTGCTTTGGGAACTCAACTTTTTATTATAGCTGCGAATTTTTTCATTCTTTTCATGCCACCCATTACTCGTATCTATTTAACTATTGTCCTTCTGAACTTTTTGTTTGTATCTAGAAAAGATACTCTGGAAAAACTCATTAGCGAAGTATCCTCTTACAAAATTTTATTTATTTTTTAAAGGACATTATTTATTAAATATTTATTTTTAAAAATATATGAAAGTTTGTTTATTTCACACCACATCAGCTAGCAATGAACAAAGTATCTATTTCATTTCTCTATTTGTTCATCAATAAGAGTTGCACGATATTAAATTCACGAATATTTATTTTTTAAAGTATTTAAAAGATTGTTTATTGCACACCACATCAGTTAGAAATGAACAAAGCATTTATTTCATTTTTCTATTTGTTTATCAATAAGAGTTTCACGATATTAAATTAATATAAAGTCAATTTACAAAATACCTCTCTAATTTCGTAAATTACGAGAAATGTAAAAATGCAATTTTTAAGTATCTACTTTATGTCAGCTGTGGTAGCGTGGACATTAAATATTAAATATGTTATTTTAAATTTCTTTTACTTTGTTGTTCTGCATAATTCTATTTATTCAGAATAATTATAATATTCGATTTGTTCGGAACAATTTTAAATTTTGAGTGTAGAAAGGCGAAGCCATTGCTTTATTGGTGCATTTTTTGAGGATTAAATAATTCAAGATTAATTTCATTTTTGATTTGAACACATAAACTGTGCAATTTTCTGCTCATGTTCTTTTTAAATAAAATGAGAAATATATTTATTTTTTAAAGGAAATGAATGGCAAAAGTTATAGCTAATAAAATGAATATAGTTCTTGGTGTACAGTTCACATGTTATTGTATGACTGGTTCTCAAAATATTACAATTCTTTACAATAAATAACTTATAACTTTCTCTTTATTAACTTATTCATTATACAAAGGCATAATTTTTAAAAAAAAGTTTTTTTGTTTTTTTCATTTTCAAAAAGATTTAAAAATTCCGCTTTCGTCAAAATTCTTTAAACAGGCTAGTTTGACAATCATTATTATGTTTTCAAAAAATTAGTAATAATCAATAAGAAAAAAATGAGTGCTAAATTATCAGATAAATTAGTGAAAGTTCAAGGTTTTATTTTGGGAAAAAGAATTTGGAAATGTGAATTGAAGAAAGAAAAAAATGTTAATTTTACTTCACTAAAAATGCCAGTGATACAAAAATTACCAACTAATTATTTCATGGAAAAAATAAGTAACATTTTATAAAATCTCTAAGATATTGCGTACACAATGAAAGAGAAGTTTTTCAATTTGAGATTAATGGAAAATTTCGAATAATTTTAATTTAGTGATCCAATTGACTTCCAATTGCCTTAAAATCTCATAAATCAAGGATAGCAGGACATTCAGTGAAGGATGTGATCAAAAACGGATATTTAAAAAGGAAATGAAACAAGGAAGTAGGATATTTCAGAAACAAAGCGACATGAAAAAACGACAAAATGGGCTCAACATTTAAAAGTTCAATATTGGCATTTATAAGAAGAAAATAAAAAAAAGAAAAAAGAAAATGAATGAATTAATGAATTGATAAAATGATAAAAAAAAAAAGGAAAATAGATAAAGTTTTAAAAGAGCACGCGACATAAAATGTTATATATATATTTTTTCCCTTTTTTTAAAAAAAATCATCATTATAAAAATAAAAGTTATGTCTTAAATCCTTCCTAATAGCACTTGAAGAGACTATTTTATTTATTCTGGCCGAATGTTAAGCCATTTCATCATTATCTTATTGTTTGAAAAATTTAATAAAAACTGATTTACAGAAGTTGGTTACAGATCAGAATCATCTGTGAAAAATAACTGTACCTATCATTGATACGAAACAATTATCATTGTGTTATGACGGTGGCCCATTCAACAGAAACTCTAGGGAAAATAAGAGAATGCATTACTGTAGAAATTACTGTTTAGATGTCAGTTGTGCAATGCAAAAGAGAAAAACGAATAATGTACAAAAAGATTTTACAAATTTCTATACAATACTCACGCGTTATTAAAAATATAGACTGAATTTTTTATCATATCAGATTTTATCCTGTCTATATCCTGTTAAGCATAAAGGTTTTCAGTACAATGTGTGCACTGAAAGGTATCAATGAATTATTTAAATAAAATTAATATATATTATAAATTCCAAAATCATCAATAGAAATTAGGTTAATCTCATTCTAATGATGTGCGTGAACTCGAAAGATATTAATGCTAATAGAAAAAGCTGTTGAATAAATAAATGTACAAAAATAGAAACTAAGCCAAGAACTAGAATTTTATAACAGAAAAAAAAAATACGAAGCATAAATTCAACAACTATTTGAAATAAGAAAATCGTTTTATTCGTAGTTCATATCATTTTATTCGTAAAAATTTATTACGAATTCATTATAAATTCGTGATAAACTAGTTGTCCATTGATTAGGATAATCAATGGACTTTAAATTAATATTTCACAATTAATATGAGAATTAACGAAGTTCCAATATATACAGGCCTATACTAATGTATCATGTAAATATCAGCAAATTGAACTACTTTAACTAAAATACCTGAATTCCTCAACTTGAGAATTTGTTGCAAAGGAGCACTTGGTCGTGAGCGTCGAATTGCGTATCCTTTAATCTCAAGAGCTTAATTGAGGACAGGTTTCTTAAGTCGAGTAAGGTTACACTGAACAGAAAATAAAAGAAATAGAATTATAGGAAAATCTTACTTTACATCACCTTTGCGTAAATGAAAATAGAAATAACAGTTTTCGGGCACGCGTTCATCCGGTTTTTCTGAGTTTTCATCAGTTCTCCACGTGTCCTCACGACGCTGGCCTGTTATCAGCCCGAGCTCTAGTTGAAGTTCCAGATCTGGATGAGATTGAACGCTCGCTGGTTGACAAGCTGGATGCCGTGTGCATACGAGACGCTTTCATTTACATTGCAAAAGAACCGTTTTCACAAGAGGAAATCACCCCTTTTGAATATCAATGGACCTGTCACTACGCTGAATCTTGGTACAAACTGTCACATGTTTTTCTTAGTTTTTGAGAAAAAGTTCTTCAGTCAAAAAAAAAAAAAAAAATTAGAGATTTAGCCGTAAATTAGATATATAAAAATAAGAACTGTATTTTAGATTTCAAAATAAAGTGAGTGAATATTTTTTACTTTTTATTTGATTGTTTTCTAAATGAAGTAAGATGCTATCTTCGGTATATTTTACGACTCTCTTGTTGAAGAAAATATTGTGATACGTTGATATCATTTTATTTATGGATCAGAGCAACCTTGGAAACTGATTATATTTGCTTTTAAATATTCCATGGAGTAATTTTTATCCAAGCTTTATATTATTGAAGAGATTTTTGTGAGTTTTTATCTTAATATACAATTTGCCATAATTTACTATTACTCACTTAGATCAGAGAATATACTTATTGACAAATGTGACTCTCAGCAATATATGTAAAATTCTATTTAAGATATCAACTCTTCGTACGCCGGCGTCCTGGCCTAGGGGTAGCGCGTCTTCCCCACGATCTAGGCGTTTCGGGTTCGAGTCCTGGTTCGGGCATGGTTGTTCTCTTCCTTTTGTTCTCTCTGTAAGGTGCGTGAATGAGCCCCCCCCCCTGTAAAAAGGGGTTGTGCAAGCGAGTGTGTGTGTGTGCTATCTTCGTTTGAGCTAGACGTCAGACTTCTGCCCTCGGATGCACAGGGGTCTTTATCCTTAGAAGCTACTGCGCAAAATTGGCCTAAATTAGACAAAAGACAAAAAAAAACCCCCTTTTGTATGCACTTATACCTGAGCTGCACTTCCACAGTCTCAGTTTGAAAAATCTTTGATTCGAGTTTCGATTCCACATAAAATCCATCATGTATTTGGTCATGTACACTCTTCTACCATCTGGGTGTAAGGCACTGGCGTAGCGAGTGAAACTGGTGTCCAGGGAATAATACGGTTTTTTCTCCTTAAGTCAGCATCAGTACCTTAACAAATATAAATGATGTCCGAGATACGCTATAGTTTTTCTGCCCTCGTTATATTTGATTTAGAAAGAGAAATAAACTCACTAAAGTTTATCTTCATGCTTCCGCTCTAAGTCGGGTGCTTTTTTAATGGATACCTTGCCCCCCTCAACCCCTGCCACTACACCACTGGTGTAGCATCTGATCGTCACCTATGACAGTAAATTTGACAGGGACTGCCAACTCAAGTGTTATCACTTGATAACTGCTCATTTTTATGAGGTGAATCATAAAATCTCTGTACAACGTACTGATAGGAGATTAATTTGATTAAAGGCTAGTATTTATTTATAATCGTCGGAAGAGTGATCTCCTAAAACTCTCTCTAATAAAGGTATTATTCCAGAGAAAGCCTTTCACGCGATTGGTGAACAATATTTACAAAATATTAAACTTTCGTAAGAATTTAGCATTTTTACTGAATCTATCGTGTGATCATTGGCGAGTGTTTTGGCGATTGATACCTGTAATAGGATTAATAGTATCGGAAAATCGAATGCGAATCATTTTTCCCAAGCGATTGAAATAAAAATTTGAATCAAGACTACACTTACAGTTACAAAATCGCATATCAAATTTGATATATTTAAGTCATTGCGTTTTTGAATTATCTCGTTTACGTGTTTCTGAAAGTATAGATCGACAGGTGGTCAACCCCTGTTTCGATTTATCTCAATATTTGATAAGGGCAGACAATGTAGATATTAAATCTGTGTATCACCGAGCTAATTGATCCGTCTGTCTTTCTTTTTATAGTTGTCGTGTTAAATTTTTTCAAAACAACCGGACAGATAGACTTTATCTGAAGGGAGTTTACTCAAATTTCATAGAAGACCGTACACCAAATTTCATCTATCTAGCTCAAATCATGTTTGATTTATCTTTGGCACAGACAGAGAGACGCTTTTCAAAAATGAGTTTTTCGAACTCAGGGAGATCTGAAATGTGTATGTTCGTTAAAATTTTGATTTTTGAACGATTACAATATTTCCTCTCTATATCGTATACGATATCATAAAAAGAAGGACAAAAAGTATCTAGCTCGTTTATGCGTGCGCGCGCGCTCATGTGTGTGTGTGTGTTTGGCTATCTACGAACCAAATCGTTTGATTTAGCCTTGTTAAATTTGGCGCAAATATAATTTGGCGAGTAAAAGTGTGTCTTGGAGTTATTTTTAAAAAAATTTTTAATCAAAAATTAAACAAAATTTTGGCGTTTTTCCATGAGAGTTTCCAAAAATATAACTGCATAAAAATAATTTTTACACAATTTTAAAATAAAAATTGTCGTTTTAATGATATCTATTTTGTTGTCCGGAAAGTTTTCCAGAATTTTGATACTTTTTAAAAGAAATATTTGTTGCATTATTTTAATAAATGTTTTCATTGTTGCAATGAAATTGATAATCATTTTCTCTTTCATTAAAAATTGAATTTGTACATTACTGAAAGTTAAATAAGAAAGATTCCCTTTATTTTCTGGTCAATTTACATGAAGAATAAATTTCATCGGGAGGGCCTCATGTTAAGGATAAATTGTTGCCCAAGGCAGGTTCTTGTTTCCTTGTTAAATACAATAATGATGGCTGTGATCTCAAGGCCGATAATGGGAAATACCTCTCTTCAAGGGGTAGGTGCATCAACTGCTAGTAATCTGGGCTATTTTGTTTCAGCCACAATGTTTAAAGTTATATACGGTGATGGTCAATCCAGGTGGACAGAAATAATTCTTTATGATTACATAAAAACTAAGAAAATGAAAATACATTATAATGGGGCTAATGGAAGACAACATGCAATTAGTTTTAGTTTAGTTATATTAACGTTTTGTTTTAAAGCAACACTATGGCTATTTTGGGACGGATCTCGTCATTTTGAACCGCGGTCAGATAAAGAGGATGACACCTGAGCTGGCATCCCCTCTCCCATATCACACCGGTCTGAAGGCGTTTGCCCCTCGACGGATTTAACGTGCACCAAATCCGCTTCCACGACTGTTCCCCGATGGAATTGTATCTGAAATCTGATTCCCTCCGGTTCCGAAGCCGAGACCTTATTACCAGGCCACCATGGTCCTAATATGCAACTTGAAGATAGATTTCTGGGTAGTTACATTTTGAATGACATTGTGAATATATGGACATCCATGTGCGCAATAAACTGAACAGGTGTAAAGTTGATGAAATAATGCGAATTTATTGTCGATCATAGTTCAAATCAGACAAAATACTTTGTTGACAAGATCACGATCTTCAATATAATCGCTATATAATCGAATTGAACGCAACTGATATTCTTGATGAATTAGTTTGACATTATGACAAAATGGGAATTTGAGATTAAATGAATTAATTTTCACTTGCATTATAATTCGCAAAAAAAAAAAAAAAAAAAAAAAAAAAAAAAAAAAAAAAAAAAACTGAATGAAAATTAGTGATAAATTTGTTATATTTGATTATTAAAGCAATTATATTAATAATGAGAAATGCAGCAACTTTGCATTTCATTGAATTTCTGTTTAAAAATGTACCTGAGGGCTATCTTACTTAATTAGCAAGCACCTGAAAAGAGTCATAATGATAATCTTTTTTTTTAAAGCTGGTATTCTAAACACATAGAATTTTATCTCTATTAACTTTTCAGAGTTCATTACCTCTCGGATCTGTAGGATTTATGTGATCACACTATAGACAGGAACTCCCTGATAATAGGTGGGTATCCATCACGTGATAAATAAATTTATACCGAATTAGCGAATAAAAGAATAAACCCCTTGGGAAGTTTTACGAGGTCATAAGAAGATGCAATAATACATATTCGCATTTTGATCCGCTGAAATTCCCGCCTTTAGATTAGATCTAGGAATTCATTGTAGTTGGAAAAGTTATTAAATTTGAATTAGCATTCATTTAAATATTGCAGCATAATTTAGTGAAACTTTTAACAGTGAATTGAATCAAAAATTATGTTTGATTAAGGGAACAGGGACGTTCTGTACAATGAAAGCTGTTGAAATTGCGGTTGCAAATTAAGAGGATTTTCGGAAGTGAAATTTAGAAAATATTGAAAGAATGGCTTATTTGAACGATAAAGCAGTAGCCAAATACTTGTTTCTTACATATTTTTAATGGTGCATAGAATATGCGTTGCGATGTCATAATTTTCAAATTCATAAATATAAATCGGTACGGTAAAAAAAAAACTGAGTAAAATCTCCAAAATCAGTATAATATATGAATATAGGTTTAATAATTACAGCCATCTTATTTTCATTTAAATACACTAGTGATAAAAATTTCAAAAAATAATGAATGCCGTCAAATTGAAAATCTAATTAATATGTAACATTTTTCATGTAAAATAGCCACAAAAGATTAAAATTATTGCGCAGAAAAAAATATAAATATTCCTAACAGATGCATAAAATTTTCTATGATTAAAATGAATAGCATGCGCTCTATTTAAAACAAAAATCTTTCGAGAGAAAAAAGCAACCTTCTATCTTTCTATTATGGTAACACCGGTTAAATTCAATGTTAGAGAATAATTTATAAACTTTCGACTTTTCAACTTATTCAAATTTACATTTCTGTAAGGAATAAAATATACCCTGTTTAATAAGACTAAAGTTGATGTTTTTTTGAAGATACAACTGTTTCCAGTTCCCTTAAAACCATAATAGTTGACAACTCAAGTTGATAGAGAGCATAATTTCTGTAATCAATGAAATATCCTCTATTTTATTAGACTAAAGTTGATTTTTTTGAAGGTACAACTATTTCCAGTTCCATAAAAACCATAATAGTTGATAATTCAAGTTGATAGAGAGCATAATTTTTGTAATCAATGTATTATACCCTATTTTATTAGAGTGAAATTGACTTTTTTGAAGGTACAATTGTTCCTAGTTCCCTTAAAACCATAATAGTTGACAACTCAAGATGATAGAGAGCATAAAGCTCCTAGAGACGGTATGAGCATTGATTGAAATAATATACCGCGTCTTCATTTTCCTTCGAATGAATAAATAACGCGAAAAAGATCCCGTTTTGATCGAATGGGAGCAAAGCCCGCTCGAAGTCGGGTACGAGCAAGCGCACACACATCATCCATTGATAAGTAGTGCAATGCGACGACCTTTTTCGGTTTGTTTGGGCAGGAAGGGCCGGACCACCTGTTTGAAAGACGAACTAGGAAGTGGAGTGAGAAAAGAAAAAGAAAGGAAGCAGTGTCATCCCTTGAAAGGCCGGCGGCGCCGCGATCTCAAAGCAAACTTGTTTGGGGCCCCCGGGGCCACCGGCTGCCCTTAAAACGGACGCAGCGAAAGGGTTCTCTGACACAGGTAGGGCCCATTGGTAGCGAGTCAATAACCAAATGGACTGGCTCTCGAATAGAGTAGTTTTTGCACAGATTCTTAACTGCTAATAAAATAAAGAAATATGGTTCTAAAAAAGAAGTTGATAGTTCACAGTGGTGACCGAAATCGACTACAGTTGTTAGTTCTGAAATTAGTTATTAGTTAGAATTAGTTAGTTCTACATTCATAGGACTTTATCTTATTTTTAAAGTGAATAAAATCTTAAATCCGATTTAAAATTATTATTACTATTTGGGATGATTAACTAACAGCCAATTAAAATTGCTTATGATGAGGAATATAAAATGTCTACAGAATGAAATAACTTTTTTAATTCAATTAGTATGAGCTCCTCTGTGTTCCCAAGTGTTTATTCAAACATTCATACATGGGTTAAAAGTTACGTGAGTTGCATGAGGTCGTTCATCTTAAAAGGAATGGTTTTATTTCAATGTCAGAGAAGTTAGATTACAAGTACACTTCTTGGAGTCAGATGCCGAAAAGCGCCAAAGAGAATCGATTATACAGTTTCGTGCAAAAGATATTTATAGATAAAAAAATATTGATCATAGTTCTTTGTATAAAAGTAGACTCCTCTTTGTACGGTTTGAAAATACCAAGTTTGAAGACGACAGAATTTATTCCTGTTAATTTTTTATTCATTTTTTAAAAATGCAATTTAGTAGAAATATCAGTTTGAATGCAATTTGAATCTCAATTAGTCATAGCATCATTTAATAGCAATTTTTTTTAAGTCAGAGACAATAGGAATTCTGATAAAAATTAACTATAATTGTAACTCAAGAACATAGAAATCAATTTTAAAATCAAACTGTCTAATCAAAATTCAGAAGTACGAACTTTACGGGAGTATGATCTTATTTTTCTGTTAATACACCGATTGTCATAGAAGAGAGTGATTACTGACGTAAAAGAAAACACATTAATAAAATACACCGAATGGTCCGAGGTCTAAAAAGTTCGGAACATCTACAATCAAAATCCGCTGCAAGGTATAGCATATAGTAGAAACTAGACATCATGCTATAAATAGAAGATGATATACTTTTTTATCATGTTGCATATGAACTTCCAAAGAGGCCGATGACAGTTTATGAAGACTAATGAAAAAAATTACCATAAATAACACCGAAATCGAAAATAAAGTGATTATCGTTTGCGCACTCGTAAAAGAGGTATCCTACTGACACAAATAGACTACAACTAAGAAAAATCATCATACCCCCTCCAAGAATTTATTGCAAAATAAAAAGAAGAATATAATATAGAAAATGACACTTGAACAATCGAAAAAAATACTCGCACACATCAATCTAACAGTTGACGTTAAAATTTAAAATGCAAATTGAGGTTAAAAGTTGTCTATTTGTAAACTGTCTTCCTTTAATGACAAAATGGAACAACGCGATAAAATCGTAGAATGGGGGGAAATGGAGTGCCGTAAAAAAACAACAGATCAATCTTCTTTAAACAATGAATCTGGAATCTTATTTGCGGCAGTCATCTGCTAGAAACATTAAATCAATCAATAAATCGCCACATTAAACCTTCATTACCCCAATGTTTATCATGAGTGATAAAAAATGAATTACCCGGAATCACAAAAGGGGTATGAATTACCATGATTTTTTTTTGATAAACACATATGATAAGATGCAGCAAAACAATGCAGTATTTAAATAAGGATTACATCATTAAGAAACATACTTTTCATAGTTTTAAAAAGTAAAAGTAATTAAAAGTAAAACTAATTTTTAATTATATCCAAAACGTCAAAAGTCATTTAAATAGGAAAGTGGTGTTAGAAATAATCCAATCTCATTGGAATTTTAATAGCATTTTTAATTAAAATGCAGTAAAATTCATAATAAGATCATTCTTAATGAATGATTAGGAATCTTCTTTCATAGCATTTTCATTGTTTATTTATTTAAAATGTTTTTTTTCAGACCCTCAAACTGTAGTGAACTAAATTTGACGTACACAACGTCATGTGATTAAAATTTTTCTCTATTATCTATTTAGCACACTATTAGAAACATATTTTATAATTTTTGGTTTAGTTTTTAATGTTTTCTGCATTTTAGTCTTTTAATATATTTCATAAATTGTATGCCGGCGTCCTGGCATAGGGGTAGCGCGTCTTCTCCCTGATTTGGGCGTCCTGGGTTCAGGCATGGTTGTTCTTCATCTGTTCTATCTGTGAGATGTGTGAATGTGCCCTCTGTAAAAAGGGGCTGTACAAGAGAGAAACAAGAGGTGCATCCTCGGCTTAAAATCGCTGATTTCATCAGTGAGCTTGTCCATGGCAAGTGCCATCAGAAACAAAAAATTGTATTCTAAATGCTATAAAATCATAAAATTACTTTTTTCTCAAATTCGTTACCAGATTTTGCAACTGAGATGGAATTAATGCCTATTGAAATTAATCGATTAATGAAAATTAAATTCTGAAAACATCAGTATGTTGTATTTTTCTTCGGGAACTTATAACTGTACAACATTTCAAAATCCTAGTGTAATAACTGAGTGAAAAATTCAAACTCAAAACTCGATCTTTACAAAATGATGGCAAATAACATAAAAACCTATGAATGCACGAAATATTTTTGTAGAATGAGATTATCAATACGCATGCTGAACATTTTTTGTAAATACAGAGCTGTTTTGTATGAGGGTCGGTCAAAAAATTAGATGCATTACTTTAAAAAAATCGAAGAAGAATTGGAATTTTGCGATAATTTTATTTGTATCCCAAAATTCCATGCAAAATCTCCTTTTTGATGTTATTACTTCCATTATTTAAACACTGATGCACGAGTTTTTTAATACTTTCAGCAAAGAAATCCTTTCCTGCGTCATTTACATAAGCAACGATCTTAGAATTTGACATAGTTGATTGTCATCCCTAACGCTCAACGCCATTTATATCTGTACATGGTAATATTTTACACATTTCCGCCCACAAAAAAGCAATCATTGTACCTATTTTCAATTTGGACTCCACCTGCAGCTGCAGAGACATATTTACGCCTAATTTTTAAAGAAACTAAAATTTCCACGTGAAAGCCGTGAGATAAATATCAGAAGAGTTGCCACAAAGTTTTATCAAAATAGCCTTTGATCGAAATTTTGGTTGACCTACGTATACACGCATCGTTGCCCATTCAAGTTTAATTTGATCTTTGTAGAGATAACATACAGAATGTCCACCTCGTTTCTTTTTATAAAATAACGCATTCACATATTCATGAATCATTCTATAGTTGACGGATCAAAATTTAAAAACGATCGGTAATTTCTGCGCAAAAGATACATAGTAAAAATCATCTATCAAGAACTTAGAATTTTTTTTTCAGTTATCGCATTTGCATATAAGGAAAGTAAAAAAATTTAGAGAGAAAAGAAAAGAAAAAAAAAAAAAAAAAAAGGAAAGAAATTTACAGAATCAGGAAGGAGGGGTGAAGGATCTATTTATCAAATTTTAAGAGTAAAATAATTTGATGATTAGGAAATTATAGTCGATATTTCCACAATTAACTAATAATTTTCGATCAATCACTAATCTGAGAAAAAGAGAAAGTAACAAAATTTTAAAGCAGCTTAATCATGAGAAATTAACAACGTTCTAAAGAAGCTTAACCATGAGAAAGTAACAACGTTCTAAAGCAGTTTAACCATTCCCATCCCTTACGGGCAATAAGATATCACAACTGAAAAGAGGAGAAAATAATAATATGTTTGTTTTAATGTTCAGCAAGAGAAAGTTGGCATTAATGAGAAGATAGTTTCCATTAATCTTCCGTTGAAGATAATGAAACGGAAATAAAAGATTTAACGAACAAATTAATACATATTAAATGCTTAATCTACTTCGAGTAAATTAATGAGAATTTGAATTCAAACTTCGTGGAATGAAAAGTTGGAAATGTGGAACGACTGCACTTAATCGAATCGAAATCAAAGAGCTCGCTTCAGGGTATTTGCTTATAAGCACGAACTGAAAGATTTAAATACGCCTTTAAAATGAATAAAAACCTCATTCATGAGACAGAGGTTGGCAAAGCTTTCCAAGCATTAATGAATAGGGTTTAATTGATTTTGTGTAATTAGCTGTTTAATGCAGGCATCAAAAGAAATTTGATATCTGATTTATGTCTGAATAGCGGTATTATATTTTTTTTCGTAATGAGCATTAATAGAATGGTATGCTCTTCAGCGATGCAATGAATTAATAAAGCATGATATTAAGTAAACGTATAAACTTTTCGAAATTAAAAAAAATAAGCATCTTAAACTCATTAAGACTGAAAACAAAAATAGCTTCATTTAAAAAATATGCTGCAATAGTCATGTGGAAATTCTGATTTCCTTAACAGAATATAATGTAACTTTAAACAAACAGAGCAATTTTTGTATATATATATATATATAAATATATAAATTTATTTCGTGTATCTCGGAAACGGCTCTAAAGACTTAGATCTTTTTATACTTAGATAAGGTTTTGCTTTTTAAGTTTAAGTGCCTTTCCTGAAAAAAAAAGTGATTTTTATGAAGGAAAAAAAAACCCCTAAATATTGGCATTTGGCTATAAATGAGCTGCACAAGCGTGTCAGAGATGGAATAATGGTTAGGGTTTCAAACGCTAATGCATCTTTCTTTTGTTCGATCAGTATTTGCAATTCAATTAGATTTCGTGCATAGCTTTTAATGGGCCATAGGATAGGATTTTATTTAAAATTTAAAAATAAAATTTAAAAAAACTGTCGAGTGAAGCTCGGTATCCAGATAATAAGAAATATTGGTTTAAGTAATAATTCCTGCCTAGTTTTTGTTTTATAATTAGAAATGGCACAGATAAAATGCATTGATAAAAATATCATATATTTTGAAAGAGAAAGCTCTACAAGACAAAATATATGGATTTTTTTAAGTTTATAGATTTTTGTTCATTAAACTGGATATCACGAAAACAAGCTTAAATATCATACGTATTTAAATTTTGTATTTAATCCAGATGGTTGAACTCCTTATTTTTACTCAAGACCTATGCTGTGTAAGAAGATGGACTAATGTCTAAAAGTAGTTACACGTCTTACTAATCTTATTGTCAAATGACTTGAGGTAATTATACATTTAAATTAAATATAAATTTTTGGAAGAGCTTATGAATTATCATGCAGTTTAGTGCTCTCTCTATTAGCAAAAACACATTCGCAATATAAAGAACGTTTCACCATGTTATCAGTTAAATACCGGCGTCCTGGCATAGGGGTAGCGCATCTTCCCCGTGATCAGGGCATCCTGGGTTCGAGTCCCGGTTTGGGCAGGGTTGTTCTTCCGTTGTTTTGTCTGTGAGATGTGTGAATGTGCCCTCCTGTAAAAAGTCTTGTGAAAGCGAATGAGTGATGCGTGAGTAGCAAAGTAGTACTCTTGGCCCTAGTTGTCGCTACTGTAAAAACAAGAGGCGCTCTCCCACCGGCTTAAAATCGCTGCCTTCGTAACAGCGGGCTTGTCCATGGCAAGTGCCATTAGAAACAACAACAACAATCAGTTAAATACTGATCGTTTAACATTTCTTAATATCTACTATGTATGTATTTTCGTGTATTTAAAATATGATCAAAACATTTTCTTTTTCCTAATGTGAGAATAAAAGTTTGGCATGAAGGATGCCCACTCAATTGTTTTCAATCTTTGCAATGATTCAGAATTAAGACGTTTCATCTCAAAATAGTTCTCCTAAAATACAGAATGGGAAATTATTCTTGCTGTTAATATAGTAGAAGTTATAGTAGTAGCTGTTAATGTAGTAGAATATATAGCAGAAAAAAATATTAATGCTAATCGAATTAAAAAATTTTACAGCAAAAGATAGTGGATGCTTAAAAACCTTTCAAAAGCAAATGTCCCTCGTATTAACTTAGAACCATTGTTCAGTTACGTTATATTAACGCCCCGTTTTAAACCAACGCTAGTACCATTTTTGGAAGGACCTCATAATTTGAGGTGCGGTGAGATGACGAGGACGAAGCCTGAGCGGACACCTCCTTTCCAGGCTTCCTCGTCCCAGTAGTGGGAGAACATTTGGCCCCAACGGCTTTAGCTTGCATCAGACCCGTTTACATGACGGTTCTTCGCTGGTATCGGATCTTGAACTTTAAGCCCTTGGGCTCTGAAGCACAGGCCATACCACCAAGCCGATGCGGCTCCCTTAGAGACATTGAGAATGCCCTAAAGAATCAAATGTTTGAAACATACAAGTTTGATGGTATGTTTCCAATAATTGGATAATGGCAAAATAATTTGATAATGAAACCAATACCCCGACCTAGCCAGAGGCCATATGGGAAATGCAACTTTGAATAGGATCTGATATAGACAGCTTGCGTTAGATGAAATTTTGCGGGTAGAGTAAAATTTCCAATAAAAAGATACACACAATAATCATAGTTTCTAAGCAACCGTAAATATATTCACGCGCCCACTACTGATCTATTAAATTATTTGCAAAGGAAAATGATGTAAAACAGGTCATTAAGTAAATCTTTTAGCAAATGATTAAAATACTTTAAAGGTATTATTAAAATACTTAAACAGAATTTTAAATTATACATTTAAGTTTTGGCCACCAATCGAATTCCTGAACAAGAAATTCTACATTTAAAATAGAGACACATAGATTGCTTTATTTTCATAAAGTTTTTAACCTGTTATATAATCTTTTAACCATGGAATAAATGTTTCCCATTCTTAAAACATAAAGGTTATTAAATATATAGAACATTTATTTTTCATTAATTCAAGCAGCATAAAAATAATTCACCAAAAGAAATCCAAAAATAAATTTTTAAATGAACGTTCTTTAATACTTTTCTCAATCAGAATTCTCTATGAACTTATTGTGTTTCCATATTTAATTATTTTCACTTTAATAAATAGAGTTTTTCATTGTTCAAAATTTTTAGAACGAATTCTTAAGTTCTATTTGATTCGATTCTCGATTTATTTAGTTTATCTTACGATTGTAATTTTTATTTATTCTTTTACATTAATTGTATTTAATAAATTTTATTGTTTATATGTTACTCTAATATACTTTTTAAAATCCCTTACTTCACCGCCCTCACTTAGATTAACCTCATTCTTTTTCTTCATTTTGACTCGGTCAGTTAAAACACATTCGATTGTAACGAAGATACTTAGTGGTCAAAAATCGCAAAAGCTTTATGTATGTATGACCTAAAATAAAAATAAAACCATTTTTAACTCCGTTGTGTAATTACGGCTTTTCACAATTTCCTGAAAATACACATTACTTCCGAGATGCTTCTTTTTTTCAAAGATTTTGACACACCTCCACGTTTTGAAACGTGTAATTTTCAAAGAACTCTGCAATTTTCCATTCATTTGAACATATTCCACAATACCTAGAACTGTTGCAGAATCAATTATCTGACCGATTTTCTGTCTTGTTCTTCACAATTTCCATTCATTTTGGCAATATCTACTTCCTCACTATTGTTAACCCTAAACATCATTTAGAAGATAATGAAATATGCCTTTCTCAGTTTTGATTGTCAACTTTTAAGATAAAAGTTTATAAGCTATCTTTTTATAAGTTTTTCAGCTCTCTATATAAATTTGCTCACCTAGAACTAGAAGATTTTGTTTAAAAAAATCAAAACATCATATTTATTTATCAGTATTGTCCGAAATTTGATTGAAACGGTTTTTTTTTAAATTTAAAATTCTTTTCGCTTTTTAGAACATTTTAAAAACGGTTAAAAGTAGATTTAAAGAAGAAACTAATAAGTAGTGATTTTAAATTCCGTTGGAAGAATAATGTTCAAATGCTAAGGTTTTACTTGCTTGAATTTTAATCAGGGATTTGCTATTTAGTATTCATTTCTGTTTGATGGCTTCTTGATTTTATATTATTAATAAATTTTCATTAAGATTATACTGTATATGTTTCATAAGCCTACTTAATCTGTAAGATTAGCATAAAATTATTGATTGCATGTGTGTCTTTGCAAGCGGACATGATTAAACGAAGAAAAATATATTCGTATTTCACAAACTTAATAATATATCTTATGACAGAAAAACTTTTTTTTTATTTAAGGGGATACAAAAATGTTCTACTTGCTTGAGCACTTTCATCCTAAAATTAGTTTGTTTGTTTGTTTTTCGCTGTTCTTCAAATCAAATTCTTCAACAGCTCATTGCCATTTGGTCGAAACTTTTTTTCAACTATATTCATAACATCTATGATTTTACTGTTATATATATTTAAATATTAATATGCAGTAAAAGTTTTAGAGGTTGATTTGCAATTTTAATTTATCCCATCGTTCGGATATACTACTGATTCTTTGTAATGTTCTTTTACCAGTTTAATCATGACTAGTATATTTATGGTTGTGTTTTTCACTGTCGGATTTCTAGCAAACTACATTAACTAATTTTAGCAGCAGTCGTAGAAACAAAACAATTTTGAAAAAGTTATGGTTATTTTCAATTAAATAAATTAGGACAAGGCTATGAAAATTTTCAAGCTTTAGAGGATCTTTCAAAGACAAACATCTTAATTTCTAGTTCTTGTACTTTTCATTCAAAAAAAAATCTTTTTATATGCTTAATCCCACATTTCTGTCTAATTATTTGTCCACGAAGTAGAATTCCAGGTTTTAATTTAAAATAATATAACCTCTATATTGTACTAGTTAAACAAATGGCTTATTCAAAATTTAAATTGTAATTTATTCTTCGTTGGCATCCTTTAAAACAGTGAATTCATGTTGAAATTATCGTTCTTTATGTATTATTTTTATAAATGCTTATAATCTGAAAAAAGCTTTTAGCCATTCTAGAAACATATAACGTGTCCTTCCTATTTTCAATGAAATTAAATAAATCTTTTTAATGCAAGGTTTCTCTCAGAAACTTCACTACTAGCAAATGCTGTTATCTTTTCATTTAGGAATTGTATGCGTGAACTGTAAAAACGGTAATTTTTCCACTCCATAACAAACTAAAGCGTCTCAGTCTTTATATTTAACTTTTCCGGATATTGCATTTTTACATTTTCATATACGAAATATAAAGAAAATATTATAATCGTCAAAAAATTCGAGCTGGATATTTTGACGAATAAGCCCGCATTTTAAACATCCCTTAGTTCTAAAAAAACATTTTCGGAAAAAGTCTGTTAGTCTACGACAAAGATAATTCAAAAAGTCTTTGAGATAGATGTTTTTTTACACCAAATTTGCAGATTTTTATCAAGCAAAATCCGTCCAAAGAAAGTTTGTTTGTCCCACAATTCGAAAATAAGTTAACCCCTTCTAGGGCCGTGGGACGTATGCTTCCCACCAAATTTATCAATCTTTGTATGAAAATATATAGGTTGGCATCAATTCTGACAAATTCTTTCAGAAAGACAGAAACTTAGATGCTTCAGTTCTTTATCTAACAAAAATGGTGTGTCTTGATTTGTTACTTAATTATTAATTAACCAAATTAATTAATTAATCAAATACAATTTAAGCTAAATGAATTAAAATAAGCTAAATGAATCCCTTTTCTTATTCTAATTTCAAGCCTAAAAATATTTTAACATAATATGACTAGAAAAAAATGGCCCTTTAAAGGGTTAAAACAAAAACAAAAAGAAGAGAGCTAGATAAATAAAATTCGGTAAACAGATTTAGCATTTATGATATAGATATTCTTATAACATTTTTAGCCAAATCCAACAAAGCGTTGAGCGTCTGTCGGCCTACACTTTCAGAAGCTTATAAAAGCGATAACTAAAAAACTCACTGACTTCAATATATAAAATTTGTTATGGAATTTCATCTCTATATTTGTAGTTTATTGTAAAATTGTTGTTACAATCAGTTAGTAAGAACGAGTCTAAACTTTGAGCCAAGTATCATGCGATACCCAAACTTTGAGCTCAGTATTCAGGGATTAAATGGCAAGTATCATGCGATGCCCAAACTTTGAGCTCAGTATTCAGGGATTAAATGGCAAGTATGCGATACCCAAAGTTTGAGCTCAGTATTCAGGGATTAAATGGCAAGTATTATGTGATACCCAAATTTTGAGCTCAGTATTCAGGAATTAAATGGCAAGTATCATGCGATACCCAAACTTTGAGCTCAGTATTCAGGGATTAAATGGCAAGTATCATGCGATACCCAAATTTTGAGCTCAGTATTCAGGGATTAAATGGCAAGTATGCGATACCCAAAGTTTGAGCTCAGTATTCAGGGATTAAATGGCAAGTATCATGCGATACCCAAACTTTGAGCTCAGTATTCAGGGATTAAACGGCAAGTATTTTGTGATAGATTCGACAAAAATGATAAGTTCATGCCAGATGTTAATATCTCGTAACTGTAGTGAGCCAGTGTCCTGAAAGATATTCTCTGGAATAACACCTTCATTAGAGAATATGATAGGAAATTTGAGGAACACCACTCCAGCTGGTTTTTATCTCAAGTAGCCTTTAGTGAGAGATATTCTGATTAATTCAGTATTATACTATGGATTATGGACTATACATACAATTTTCCAGAGCACAATAAAAATTTTGTGACCAGAAATGACCACAGATTTTATCTTCTAACTCACAAAGGAATATATGTACTTTGCTGCTAAAATTTCTATTTTAAAATGATGTTTTTACCATTTTATTCTTAGCTGAAAAGTTCATGCAGAATATATTTTTAAAAAATAGCAAGCTGTTGAAAATGAACAAATGATCCGTCTTAACGGCAGCATGTGACACATCGAAATGACCAAAATGCAGAGTGGAAGCAACCCATTTGCATAACCTGACTTCTATTTTATGATGTCAAGGATTCTCAGAAATGTAACATATTATATTGTCTCCGTTTCTGAAGTAAAAGTTTTTACATGAATAAAATTTATAAAACTCTTACGACAGATGAAGCATTGACAAAAACATCTGAAAAGGTTCTGTATGTTTTTTTAAAGGTTATTAAAATTCTATTTAATTTTATTTGAATGTTAAAGTGCTTGTCTTTCACTTTCAAAATTATTAAATTAACTAATATTTCAAAATTAATTAAATTAAATTCTAAATATGTATTTAAAAATGGAGGCTTTAAATAATTCTGCACCTGTCTTAAAAGTTCTATAAATTTTACGCATGTAAAGACTTTACCAAATCTTCCAAAATTCAAGAATTAAGAATTGTGTTTATAACGACAAAATGATTAAGACATATTTTCAAAATTAAATTCGTTTGTAAAAAAAATTGTAAGCTTATTTAAATAAGAGTAGATTATTATAAAGGTATTATAAGTATGTTTTTACCAGTTTCTCTAAATGGATTGTCGCAGTGTTATTCAAAATTTAGAATTTCCGGTTCATCATGTTTTTAGCTAAAATTTTGAAGCTTTTCGCCTTTATAGAATAAGCATAAATTAATAGAAGTTTGCATAAACAAATAATTTATGAACTTTTTTAAACAAATAATTTATGAAATTTTGTTTGGCTTTAATATATAATTTTTATATCGTTAGTCTCTCATTGTTGTTGCTATGATTTTTTTGCAATTTTTTTTAAATTTTAATTTGGGACAAAATTTATCATTTTATTGACACGCAAAATATTGTGTCGATTGAAAATATCTATTCCAAAAACCGAGGAAAGTAGATGCAATTTGAATTAATTGCCCATGGAACAATTTGAAATTATTTTGATGCATTTTATTTGTTTCTTCCTAAAAAAAATTCAAAATTAATTACAGAATTTTCATATCATAAAAATCACGTAAAATTGTATTTGTAACAAAAATATTGAAAAATTTCTGAAAAATATATTGTTCAGAAATAATTGTTACTAAAAAAATTTTGTTTTGGAAAATATCCACTGGACCCTTAAAGTAAAAGCAGCAAACACAAATATCTATTTAAAAAAAAACCCAGAGCAATAGATATGTGTTTTATTTTAATCTATTAGGAAATTTTATTTTACTATGGAACATGGTGAAGGTTTTTAATTATATATTTTATTAATTATGTATTTTATGATCAAAAAATTCTGAAGATACTGACGACTTTTTTTTTCATGTTAAAATAGAATTATTATAAAAACAATAAAATAGTGAGCTTTAAAAAATGAGAAATTTTATTTTATTCGTCCATAACCTTCCAATAAGAACCGCAATCGAATATTTTTAAAAAAGAAAAGCTATACTGTAGAAAAGTTACAAATTTACCTTAAAATTCCTGTCTTGACCAAACGCCTTGTTACAAAACACCCTTCAAAGTATCCAATATCGAAACGCGTGCACTTTTTGTTCCTTACCCTTGCCGCTATCGTTGGAAACATCGAGAAAATATCATTTCCTTCCGACACTTTTCGATTGGATTAAGAGAGATAATGTAAGTGTAACAGAAGGAAAGTTCCGCTCGGGCGAACTGCTCCTCCCCCCTCGAAGCTTAGTTTTTCCGCATGTCATTTCCAGCGCAAAGCTGCAGTTCTCATTAACAAAACACCTCGTTTAATTATTTTACTCTCACATAATTTTTCAGGCAGGTGGATTATCATCAAGGAAACAGGACAAGTCAAGGTCATGCAAAGGATTAATTTGTACAAACTAGCGCCTCGTTTAGAGAAAGGGATATTTTGCGATCGTTTTCATTTCGAACTGTGACCAAACGACGTGGGCGAATATAGTTTGTTTCCATTGTATCATATTAATGTCCCATTTTAAAGCAATACTAGGGTTATTTTCGGACGAGCCTCATAATTTTGAATGGCGGTCAGATAAAGAGGACGACACCAGAACTGGCACTCCTCTCACCAAACTTCTACACCACACCAGCGGGAGAATGTTTGACCCCGACGGATCTAACCCTTACAGACCAACTTACACGAAGGTTTTTTGATGGAATCGGGTCTCGAACCTGAAACCCTCCGATTCCGAAACCTTACTACCGGGCTCCCGCGACCCGATATAGTTTGTCCATCACGAGAAGAGCATGGTGCAATATAATTATGGTGCATACGAGCATGGTGCAATATAATTATGTATTTTAGGGAAGCAGAAGACACCATTACATTTCGTATTTATTAGAACTCAATAAATTCTTTAAGACCTGTGCAATTTTTCACATTTTTTTCTGTCTCACAGCACATGTGCTCGTCTACATTTTATAATTATTGCTTTCGATTTTGTAGAGGGGTTTTTCTTTCCCTTTACAAGCAGCGCCAAGAGAAGACGTTTGATCCTGAAGGGTATATGATACTTTAGCCCGCCTGTGAGTGACTTTGCTAAAAACTGGACTCGACCATGATCTGGATTCAAAGCTTGAGATATATTTTCCATATGTTTAGTAAACATTCTTAAAATTTCATATTAATTAAACAAACTTTATTTTTTAATTTAACTTTTAATCCACTCTGCTTATAAAGTCACGGTCACAGTATTTAAGAGTTAAAAATAAACAGTCTCCTTCTTTATAATGTAACTAGTCGAGGTAGTTAGACAGATTAAAGACTTTGGTATCTGATTCCACCAGCGTTCAGTACAAGAATGGTCTGATAGATGAAACTGGACTTGGAGATGAAACTAGAGCAGATACCTATGTCGGATAAATCTCCTATATTAGATAGAATGGACTCGTATTGGTATAAGAGATTCAAGTGTCGGTCTTGGCATCTGACGGTGGTTCATATTAATGCTTCAACGGTATTTTAACATATGCCCACGCTTAGGATTATAAAACAATATTTATATTTCTTATTTATTTAAAAAAAATTGTAAATAGTCAGAAAAGTATTAAAAACTCTAACCTACTTATTAACAACCTTTGTAAATATTTTCCAACGAAAAAAAAAATGGAAAAATATGACTTTAGTCTTATATTCATTATTTAAAATATCTAAAGGGAATTATTTAAAGGATAAAGCAGAAATTTTTGCTTTAATGTCATTGTTCTTAAATTAAGTCGAATAATTGATGCTAGAACTTTAATACACGCTTTAAACATCATGTGAAATTTTGAATGCCTGTTCAGATATCATCCTCGTCGTTTGGCTCCTATTCTTTACTGCTACCTATATTGCTTTAAAGCAATATGTTACTCTAGTTAATTAATTTAAGCATAACATCACAAATTGGTTCATATAATCAGGCGTTAGTATGCTAGTATTCGCAAGTGACGTTTTAAGAAAATTTTAATGCACTGATATATAAATTAAAAAATTATTCTTCTGTCTATTCTATCTTTTGATATTTAAAAAGGAAAGGGATTTTTTTTATCACATTTCTATATACACTTATTTTTTTTAAAATACAGATCTAGCATTCTACAAAGACAAATATATTTATAAATTTGCTTATTCAATTTCAGTTTAATAAGATTTTAAAATAAATTCTGATTCTGATAAGCATAAAATACATTATCATTCTAATAAATCGATACTTCTTAGAGTAATTGCTTCCAACTGTTTCCCTACATTCCGCTGAGGTATTTTTTTTTTTTTTTTTTTTTTTTTTCGTCTAAGAGATTTTCACTGGGATGTGGTTTCAAATTCTCTCCTTCTTTTAAAAAAACGAAAGTTAAGGTGCTTTTAATTTAATTCGGAACTTTTATTTCTTGGAAATTTACTTTTTAAATTAATTCAAGCCTAATATAGCAAACTGCATTTCCATATAAGAAAATGAATGTTTCAAATAATAATTAAATATTTAAATTTAAAAAAATTAGTTCGTATTTTTTGAGGTTTAAGATTTAAAAAAAATATGGAAGAAATTTTATTAAATTGAATTCTATCCTCATCTGAGTCACGAAAAACTTATTTGGAAATATTTTAAATGCAATTTTATATACGAAAATTTTGAAAAAAAAAAGATGTTAAATTGTAAATAATCAGATGGATTTCAATGTTGGGGGGGACTATAAAAATTACCTCAAATTCAAAAATATGAAAAAATGATAAATATGAACAATTGTAGAAATGAACCTATTTTAGCAATGAATTTAAAAATTTAATCTCTTGCAGAGTGCTGCAAGAATTTTGTTTGGGCTTATTTAAAGTCTTTGGTAAAACAAGTTCATTGCTACAATTCTTCATATATATCTTTTTTCATAGTTCTGAATGCATTTATTTTTTCTTTAGTTTCTATGCTTAGTTATGATCCAAAATTTTTTTAAATAATGAATAAATTGAAATGTAAGAAAACACCATGCATTAAGTATGCCATTCCGCATTGAAAGGGTTTTGAACTTCTGTCGCTGAGCTGAACTTATATTAACTGCAAACAAAAAAAATTCTTCCAACTTTTTGATACTTCGTTAGAAGGAATTTTGATGGTGAAGGAATTATCAATCTTTTGCAATCATATAAATAATAAAATAATTTTGAATTTCTCTCTTTGAGCTGAACGTATACACAATCAACTGCAAACAAGAAAAATTCTTTCAATCCTTTGATGCTTCGTTAGAAGAAATTTTGATGGTGAAGGAATTATCAATCTTTTGCAATCATATAAATAATAAAATAATTTTGAATTTCTCTCTTTGAGCTGAACGTATACACAATCAACTGCAAACAAGAAAAATTCTTTCAATCCTTTGATGCTTCGTTAGAAGAAATTTTGATGGTGAAGGAATTATCAATCTTTTGCAATCATATAAGCAATAAAAGGATGGCACATAATAAAAAATGTTTGCACCTGTGCGCCATATAACAAACATTTTCAACTGGTATCAATAAAAATGCTCTGAAAGTACCTAAAATGAGCCTCTTCTTGATAATTCATGAATGTTATTGTTTGATTTTATTATTGATATGTTTTATGGCTATCACTACCATTTTAAAATAGAACAAATTTTGAAAGTTCTTGTTAAATTGCCTATTCAATGATGTCTGTTTGATCGCCAGGTTTGCTGATTTCTTGCCATTCATTTTTAATCATAGTTTTGGTGAATAAACAGTTCACAAATAAGCATTCTTTATAAATATTTTTCATTTAATACCTATCCTCGTGAAAATAAACAAAATAACTAACCTGAATACGCACGGTATTTTTCATGCATTAGTATATTAAAGCTCACAGAAAGTACGCGCAATAATTAAAATTGCATACATTGAAAAGAAAATATTTTTAAATATGCAAAATATTTAAACATGAAAAGAAGAATGCATTTGTAAAAAGATGTTGCCGTGAATGACATATTTTCGAATAGTTTCATGACGTTGAGAAGAAAATTAAATATGAGTTTAAAAGAAATATCGCGCCCCATTGATGAACTCTACCAAACATTTGATAATTTTTTGTATGAAGTTAAAAATTACTTCTTATCCTTTTAGATATATATATTTTGACGCTATCTTGTTTGCATAAAAAAAGGTAGAACTAACGGAAAGAAAAAGTATAAAGACATCTTTTTCTCTTGGACCAGCAAATTCGAAAATGTTGTATACATCATAAATCCAAACTTTCATTTTTTTTCAACAATTACGATATTTTTTAAAGATCCGGTAAGTAAAAAGAATAAAAATAAATATTATATTCGTCAAAATCGTTTGCTTAAAACTTTGAATGATAAAGATACTTCACGTGCAGAGAGGTAAAAGAGGAAGAGAGAGAGAGGGAGGGAGAGACCACCCGCCATGCAAATGCAGAAAGTGCATCTACTCACCCACGTCCATAAAGAGATCGAGAATAGTGTAATCCAGGGAGCACGGGTTCGGTATGTCCAGAGAGAGAGCGAGAGGCGATTCTGTGTGGATCGGGTTGAGCGGCGGCCTTCTTATAACCACGGACGGGGCGGTGCTGACCTGGACACTGGACGGAGGATGTAGAGCCGCTCGCTGTTCATTCTCCTGGCGTAAGAGCTACACACTCTTACACGGACTTTTTAAGTAGATTCTTTATAAGAATATTACTTGCTGCGATGATTCTCATGATAAGACTTACAGCAAATGCCTGCACAGATTCTCTCATCATGGTGCCTGTAACTCAAAATCTCTGCACCTCCCCCCTATTAATGCCCGCATTATATATATTGAAATTAAACTCTTTTTATTGCAAAAAATTGCGGATGTTTAAAAACGATATAAAAGTTAATATCCCTCTTGGCAATTCAGATCTATCGATCATTCCCTAAAGGGTCAAGTGTTTGAAGCATGCCGGCGTCCTGGCATAGGGGTCGCGCATCTTCCTCGTGATCTAGGCGTCCTTTGTTCGATTCCCGTTTGGGCATGGTTGTTTTTCCGTTTTTTTATCTGTGAGATGTGAGAATGGGCTCTCCTGTAAAAAGGGGTTAGTGATGCGTGAGTAGCAAAATCGTACTCTTGGCCCTAGTTGGCGGTATTAAAAAAACAAGAGACGCTCCCCCACCGGTTTGAAATCGCTGTATTCGTAACATCTGGCTTGTCCATGGCAAGTGCCATAAGAAACAACAACATGTTTGAAACATGCAAGTTGACTTAAGTATATACATGTGTATAAAGACTTATCCATACTCTCTAGTGAACAAGATCTCAAAAGTAAATTTGATTGAATCAACGAGATATATGTTGTAGGGAAAATGCTAGAAATGTTGGGTTAAGTTCGTAAGGGGGGGGGGGGACTTCTAACTCAAAGAGAGTAAAAATATTGGGATTTGAAATTTAAATTTTCATCTCTTTGATCTGAATATGTAATTGGAAATAGACCAATATTCGCCTTATAATAATAAATATTTTTTTTTAAATAGAAAACAACTAAAAGTTTTTAAATAGTCAAAATTGCTTAGAAGTTAGGAGTTGGGGGAAGATGATTCCAAAACTTGTATTTCAATTATTTTTTAACCTAAATATATGACATCACATTAGGAAGCTCTCATTAAATGCATTATCTTCCCCCTCATAATGCATCCATCCCTTATAAAATCATCGCCATCTCCTCTTCTGAGATGTCGGTGATTAACTTCGTCGTCCGTAACGCATCTAGCGCGTTCAAGTGAAATTTCTGTAAGGCGGCCGTAACGCGCTTCAAACGTTCTTCTGCGTTTTAAAAGTTTTAAACGCTTAAAACGCTTTGTAAATGTTTCTTTGCTTGAGATTTTATTTTTATTTGTTCTAATACGGCGAAAAACAGAGGAAAAACAGAAATTTTCGCGGACAGGAGAGGACGGCGAAAGGGTTAATGAAATTTTCTTTTTCTTCAGACAAAAGGAGCCTACTTCCGACTTTCAGCAGGCCCCTTTAAACAATTTGTTAAAATCAGTTGAGCTGTGAGTCTTCATAAGTTCTTTTTTAGAGATAAATGTGTCGATATTGATGATGAATTTTTAATATCAGTTCTGAATGAACTTGGACTTTTAAGCCTCTTTCAGACATGTTTTAGATACAAAATGCTTTTTTTTATGAATCAGCCAGAGACTGTTCATTGAGGGTGCATCCTTTTATTTCGCATGGTTTCTCAGAAGCAATATGTGTTTTCTGTGGTTCTCACGAGTATTGCAAACATGCCTACATACATAGACAATTAAAATAAGGTATTCAACAGTTAAAATAAATTTCTAAGAATTAATTAAGTTAAAATTAATGATTTCATTTATTAAAATAATTTTTTTAAGTACACGTAAACATATCATTCAGTCCTTCTTACTTAGTATATGTACCCAAAATGATTTTACTAAAATTTTCATCATTTATCCTTTAAAGAGTTGAATAATCTTTCGAAATATCATGTATATCACAAATGGATTATATTTAAGAATATTGATTTTAGTGTAATGAAATATTCCTCAGCTTTCAGAATAGGATCAACTTGATCTGCCTGTGACCAGTTTCCGTTGAAAACTGGTAACTATTTAAGAATTTTTTTTTTCTCGAAACTGTCCGAAAATAAAGACGTCACCATCATCGCTATGAATATTAGTAGTTCCAGGCGGTAAAATGTGATTAGAATAAGATTTTATTTATTTGAGAATTCTATTTGTTCTATTTTTTTAAATTCTTTTCACGCCAGTCTGAGCAAATCCGTGAAAAGAATTCCACTCAAGCTCTCAACAATTAATGAAGAATAAAGAATGAATAAAAATGCCGTTTTAATAATTTTTAGCATAGTAAAGAATTTATAAAGCTTATTTTTAAATAGCACCCTATTTCATGTACGCCGATCAAACGAAATTAGCAATATAGGCTTGCAAAATTGTACAAATTTTTGTTTGTTTTTCAAATACAAATTTTATTTTATTTTTTGAATAAAATGTTTTTTTTTGTTTGTTTCTTTTGTTTTTTTGCTTGGAACTAGTTTTGTTTTTTAATCGATAAACATAAGCTTTATATATGTTACATCCTTGTTTAATATAATATATCTATACTTCTTTATATTTTTCTATTTATTAACATTGATGACATAATAAGTTAAAGCTCTTTTGAAGGAAACATACCAACTCATAACCACGAAATTATGCTACACGTTTCCATATACACATGGAATTTCAAATCATGACAATAGAAAGGCTTTCTCTGACTTTTGCTAATGCACACTTAAAAGTACATAAGATATGAAGAAAATTCCTGCCCAATAAAGGAATAGAGATTTTTTTCTCTATCTAATTCAAATTTATGCCAATAGCTAATTTAAAGCTCATTTTTTGATAACTTAAGAAAATAAATCTTCGAGTTATTTCAGCGAACTCTTCTAACTTTTCTTAAAGATTTTTTTAGTTTCTGAATTTAGGCTAACCTTGATCTTAAATATAACCGTTGGATTCACCTCCGATGACTCTCTAAAACGGTGAGAGGAATCGTTCATGGATTCACCTCCGATTGTTTTCTCGCCGTTTTAGATAGCAATCTCTCTGGGACGAGGATTAGATCTGCAGCTGATATATCTGAAGGACAGAGACGTTTAATTGATTTGAGTAATTTACTTTGTTCTGTTTAAAGTCTCACAAATTTCATAAAAACCCTATTTCACGGAAACATAGATGTAGAGACATCATTCCAAGCAATATGCTTAATAAACCATGAGGAAAATTGACATAAATGAAATAACTTGTTTTCCCTGATGTAATGACACAATGGTTTAATAATGGATATGGAATTAAAGATGACGTATCCTTTTTCCAGAAATCCAATCATTTAGCATCCAAAATGAATAGTTCTTCTAAAAGTTTAAATTTATATGAAAAACAATAAAATTCAGATAGAATAGTTCAAATAAAGAAGTCGAAGCCATATTTTTGCACCTAAAGAAGCAGTAAAAACTCGTAAATCAGATATCCATTATTTGATTTAATAAATTCTTTATTAATAGCAATTTCATTTTCACCTCACTAGAGATGAAAAAAATACTGATGTATCTCTAATGATCGGAACAGTTCGAGTGATGAAAATTTGTATATCGAGATTGAGATTGGCTCCTTGCCACAGAAGCAAATAAAGAAAATTTTGGAGGGCAGAATTTTGACTGAAAATTATTTGGACCTTTGTACGAATTATGATATTCTATTGCACAGTTATGCAGCATAGAATCGAGTGATTTGTGATTCTTTTAAGGATTTTTTCCAAATCTCCATTCTCACCTTCCTTTAGATTGTACAAAATTTTTGTGACATCACTTTCATTAGTAAAGTTTTGCAACATCTCAATTTAAATCTCCTCAAAATAAAACATATCAAAAATTTCACCAGACCTAATTACAAATCCCAATACTTAATAGAAAAAAAGAGAATTAATTAATGATAACTAAAGTATAATTCAATGAAAAATAGTGATTCAGTATTTTGTTGATGAAATCAAAAATTTTTTGGTTGTTGTTCGATTGATTACTTGCTTAGTAAACAAATTCTATTTTTTAATTTCAAAACATTTCATTTCAGCATTTTTACTTTTATGTCTAGTTTCATTAAATTCTAATTAAATCATATTTACTATTGTTAAGATTTTATGAAAAAGGCTGATTTCAACAACTAAGATATTAATAATCAACTATAATAAATGATTCATGAAATAAACAGGTACCGCAACAAGTTAAAACAAATGATTAATAAACAATATATTTATGAAAAAAATTGATGACTAAACTTTATGATGCATAGTATCAATTTTTAATTATTTAAAGTATTTTCGGTGCATTTTAATTAAAGGTCTCCATAAAATTATTGCACAAGTTTTGAAGAAGAAATGTTTGGTATATTTAATCCATCCACTTTGTCAAATAATTCTATTTTAAGTTTACAATCTATGAATTTGTAGCCTTAAGACAGAGTTGCTTCTGAATACAATTGAAAATGAAACCCTAGCAATTTATCCTAGAAACTAGCTTTAAAGGACAGAAGAGAAAAAATTAATAACATTGTTTTGGAAAACAGTGAAATATATATCAACGTTTGATAATTAATTGAGTTCTTGCAAGCTATATGTGTATAAAATTTTGCTTTAGAATTGAATGCAATTTTTTCCATTTATTATACATTTTGATAAAATGGCATGTTTCTGTTAGAAACCATTTATTTGATAATGTTTGTTTATTATTTGAAACACACACACATACACACCTATATATATATATATATATATATATATATATATATATATATATATATATATATATATATATATATATATATATATATATATATATATATATATATATATATATATATAATGCATCTTTTTCTATGTTCATCGGTTGTAATTCATAAATACATCTTTTTTCCGCATGTTTAGTGTTTGAAATACAAAAAAATATATTTGTCCATAAAACATTGCATTAAAGGAAAGTGATGCTGAAATTTCATATTTTAATTTGAAAACTCCAAATGACAACTCAACTAATTATCAACAAATGACGACAACTAATGATACACACAATTAAGTGTGTATCATTACGCTCACTTTAATGTCCTCAAAGAGAATAACTGAAATAAAACAAAAATTTAAAATTAGTGGTATTTGACACTTTTATTTGATTTATTTTATAATTGGAAAATGGAATTTTGAAATCAATATTTCATTCATTTCTTAGTGTAAAACACACTATTTTAAATGCTGTGCACTTGTGTATTGTGGATAAAAGAAAAATATTTCAGTATTTATCGAACTTAAACCCCAAGAAATAGACTATTTCAGTTAAATTTTTATTTTGTACCACAGCAACCACCTGGTTTATTAGTTATATTAACGTCCCGTTTTAAATAAAGACTAGGGCTACTTTGGGATCGACATCGCAATTTTGAACCGCGGTCAAATGACAAGGGCGACACCTGAGCTGGCACCCCCTCACCAAATTCCACACCACACCAGCAGGAGGATGTTTGACCCCGACTAATAATTTAATGCGCACTACAGCCCCTAATATGACGGTTCTTCGGTAAGCCGCTCTCGAACCTGAAACCCTTCGGTTTCAAAGGCGAGATTTTACCGAAAGGTCAGCGTGGCCCCAAGCACCGCTTGGTAGTAAATTCAGGCGAAAACAGATTCTAAAATTGTGTAAAATGTTGTACAAATTATAAATCAAAAATTTAGAAATATAATAAAAATTTACTATTCATTTTATAATAAAAATGTGTTCGTAAAGACTGGTTTTATTAAATTTATAACGATGTATTTGTACTTCTCAGACAAATAACTGAATGTATTATGTCACGCACTGAGGATTCATTCGTTTGTAACACGCAATTGAAGTTATAATATCATCGCAATTCTTATCAATATCACTTATAATTACAGAAGGACTAATCACTCAAAATCAACAATGTTTGTTTAAAATATATCAGTGACATATGTAACAAAAGCACATATCTTTTGCTAACAATATTTAATCGATGGAAGCCGCAAGTAAAATTTTAATTTGTTTCTACTGCATATTAAAATTCTAATCAATACTTTTTCGCAACTTTGCAAATGTGTTTCAATACTTTATTTTTTTCCAAAACTATTGCATTCTAAAAACATGTCTTTCGTAAATACACTTCATTATTCACTTTCTGTGTTAGTCAGAACTCTTTTCAACAGGCCATCGCACTCGATTACTTTTACTGTTTCCAGAAACTGCGCCCTCAATGAAAGAGCCCTTTCGGAAGTACCGAATCACATCCTCTACAACCAACAACCTGATTGGCCATAAATCATATTTGGAACATTAGGTCCATTCAAATTCGAAGGCTTTACATTCCGAAAATAACAGTTCTTTTGAAGGACAATTGGGCTGCTAAATGTCGTTACGCTTGACAGAATCCAACGTTATTAGATCAAATTTACATATTTTTTTTAAAGAAAAGAATGACATTATTTTATATTTTTATTTTGGAGTTCAAATACTAATTCATTAAAAATGTAACTACAAAATTGATTGCGTAATTTAAATAATTATTGTATTATTTAATTTCTGACAAAGAATTTGTAAATATATGAATGTAGGACATTTTAAATTGTTAAATTTGTACCTGATTTTTTATAAACCTCATTAATAAAAAATATTATCATTATTTTTTTTTTTTTTTTGCTTTATTCTTTAAGTCTGACTTCATAGTAAGCCTTTTGTAAGTAAATGCAATTAAATCCCGCTAAAGGTATATACAGTTTATACATCGTATAAACCGTAAAACAAAAGTAAAAAACAGTGACTCATTTAATGAGTGTTGTTTCGCAAAAGGAGGGTCAAGAAGAAATCGTGACGTCACATGCTGGATTGCCCTGTAGTAGTTTGTCTTGAGCGCTTGTTTTAAGGGAAACCTTATATACACATGGAAGAAGTTTTGACTGGATAGCGCTATTGAATTTGATTGCGACAGGTTTGAACAAGTGCCTGTGGAGTTCTAATCGACGATACTTAGTCTCTGACCGAAATCATTTCACTATAGTGGATAGTAACGACATGGATGAATTGGTAAAAAAAACATAGCCAACTTATGGGACCACATTCTATGTCACAGCAAAACGCTGCGGAAGAGATTTGGTGATAAAAGGAAGAGATAATAGAAGCAAATGAGAAACAACTTTCCAGCGAAATAAGTGAGATGAGGAAGGCATGGGAAATTATTGTATCGTATGTTGAGAAGCATAACTTCAATAAAGGCAGTAGCTATGAGCGCAACAAATTCTTTCATCTAAAATGCTACGTCTCATTTCCACCAAATTTTGAAATGTAACCAAATACAAACGTTTCTAAACACTTTCTTGTAAAAAAGCATGTATCATAAATAATAAATCACATAATATATATATATATATATATATATATATATATATATATATATATATATATATATATATATATATATATATATATATATATATATATATATATATATATATATATATATATATATATATATATATATATATATATATATATATATATATATATATATATATATATATATATATATATATATATATATATATATATATATATATATATATATATATATATATATATATATATATATATATATATATATATATATATATATATATATATATATACTAGCCGCCTTTGGCGACCAGCCGGTTCGCCCATCTTAATGTTCGTTAAAATTTTAATAATTAAATATTTTATGCAATTCCTACTTTAATAACTTCTTCATCAAAATATTTTAAAACTTCAAATTTTGATATATAATTCACTCATAATATTATAAACGCCTTCAGTCACAACGTAATATGTATCTCTCTAATTTTCTGTTAGTTCCCGTAGAATTTATACTATAAATTAAAGTGGAAAGGATTAATCTGTAATTAATATAATAATATTTTTTACTGAAACAAAGTATTTTTTTGTAATATGATTACTGAAAAAAGTCACTGAGCGTTTAAACTTTATGGGCACTAAAGAATATCTTTCCTAATTTATGTAATATTTCAAGAATTTGTCAACAAAATATTCTCAGATTCATCATGACCAGAACGATTCATTAACAATGTTTAATTTTAAATGCAGGTTAAAAATGTTAATTTTAAAAAACAGGTTAAAAAAAACTACTTAAAAAATGATGTACTTAAAACTATAAGCGTATACAAAAAATATATAACTAACTTAAATACAATTTAATTACAAAAACATGCAACGAACCTAAAAATAATTTAAATCGAGTCCGCTTCCGTTGAAATGTAAACAATGATAATACAATGCGCATGCGTGAATTTTCAACGCCAGTTACGGAACGCAAATGCGTGATTTTTTCTACGCCAGTTGGGGTAACGCTATGCAGATTATACATTTTTAATTTCCTTTATTCTGTTTTATTTTAATTCAAAAGTACTTCAGAATGAATCTGAAAGATCGATTCATTAACAATGTTTCATTTTAAATGCATCAAACATTAAGAAAATAAATAGAATCGTTTCAAATAATCAGCCGAAAAATCTTAAGCCTAGCCTCATGACTGTTGGGAAAAAAAAATTGAAGTCGTACTCATTTGGCGATTTCAAGATTTTTTTGGCGGGAAAGTTAGTTTTTAATTAATAATTAAAATTCTAATTAAAAATTCAAAAAAAGGGCTATCCTATCTTTTAAGTTAGATCAAACTGCACACGGTGTGCAAATTTGATTAAAATCGGTTAAGTAGTTTAGGAGTCCATCGCGGACAAACAACGTGACACGTAATTTATATATATTAAGATATATATATATATATATATATATATATATATATATATATATATATATATATATATATATATATATATATATATATATATATATATATATATATATATATATATATATATATATATATATATATAGGAATGGAACGTATTGTTTTATTTTACATCTATTTCCATAGAATAAAAAAACATTGTGCTTAATGTGTGCTTCACATTACGAATAGCCGGCATCCTGGCATAGGGGTAGCGTGTCTTCCCCGTGATCTGGGCGTCCCGGTTCGAGCATGGTTGTTCTTCTTCTGTGTTATATCTGTGAGAAGTGTGAGTGTTCCCTCTCTCCCCCCCTGTAAAAAAGGGTTGTGCAAGCGAATGTGACGCATGAAGTAGCTAAGTCATACTCTTGGTCCTAGTTGGGACTACTGAAAAAACAAGAGACGCTCACTCGGCTTAAATCGCTGACAGATGACTGTCAGCGGGCTTGCAAAGTGCCATAAGTCATAACAACATTGCGAATAACATTCGAGAACGAATTATGCTTGTTAAGCTCGATTCTACGATAATGCTATTATTGCACACTACAGAAAACGATGACACAAAATGAATGCCAGTCTATCAAAGAATAAAAGCTGATAACTTGTAAACAGAGAAACATTCAAAAATTAATTATGAATTTAAAAAGTTTGAAACTGACATGTTGATTTCGAACTATGGTCAGATAATGAAGTTCTTACCCAAGCCCCCACCCACACTTCTAATAAAAGAAATTTCCACTCGCCTTTCCTTTTGTAAATAGAAATTTTCTTAGTTTATTCTACATGAATTAAAGCGATCAAGATGTTTCATAAGCAAGATTTAAAATAAATTCGACGAGAATGATGATGATGAAAAAAGGCGTGACAGAATGCAAATTATGATAGATTTCCAAAGAGGTATCATAAGTTTACGTTAAAAAGCAACCGAAATCAGAAGTAGAAAATCCTTTCTTAGGCCTCTAATTTCTAAATAACTACGATTATTGAAAAATTTTCAATTCAAATATTGTTCATGATGATGCTTTAATACCTCTTTTATTTATTTTTCTATCCTATTAATAAAAATCTCAATCCTTCTCCATTTCTATTCCCCATGAGCTGAAGGGCCTATATATGAATTAGAATTTATTAGAGCCGGCGTCCTGGCATAGGGGTAGCACGTCTTCCCCGCGTTCTGGGTTCGAGTCCCGGTACGGGCATGGTTGTTCTTCATCTGTGAGATGTGTGAATGTGCCCCCCTGTAAAAAGGGGTTGTGCAAGCGAATGAGATGTGTGAGTAGCTAAGACGTACTCTTGGCCCTAGTTGGCGCTACGAAAAGCAAGAGACGCTCTCTTGGCTTAAAATCGCTGACTTCGTCAGCGAGCTTGTGCATGGCAAGTGCCATTATAAACAATAACAACAACAAGAACTTATTAGAAAAGATTTTCGTTCTCCTAACAACACATAACTCTGCAGCTCAAATTGATTAAAAATTCTACTCTACTTATTAAATTTACAAAAGAGTACGGGAAAGATCACTGGAAATTGACCTCTATAGCTTTATAGGTTGACATAACCTATGTTTGTTGATATAATCTATAGTCTCAGAGTTGAATTTTCATATATAATGAGTGGATGGATAAGCAATGAATACCATTAAAGAACTTTTACATACTAACACCAGTTATTTTATTCTATTTTAAATACTTGCTAAATGGCATTTTTCCATGCATCTTGAAAGAGACGAGTCGCATTGATGCCAAAAAATAATAGAAAGTAAAGAAGACCCTGCTTCATAGGGATTGATTCGCCTTTTATTCGTGTGGTGTGAAATATTTAACAAGATAATTATGGAATGTTTAATGCATGAATTTGCAACAAATAACAAGTAGAGTTAAATCCAACGTAATCGAAAAGGAAGAGGAATCCTAATGATATTGGATATTTTAGTGGTGTATACACAGTATATTAAAATAAACAAACCGATATGAGTAATCGTGTCTCAAGACAAATCAAATACATTTAAATGTGTGAAATGAGAATATAATGTTGAGTACTTCGAGAAGGATTGTGCACCATTGCATTTATCAAATATTGTAATGAAAAAAAATTCTTGTACCATAAGAAAATTGTTGACTATAATAATGGTATAAAATTCTATTTTGGTAAAAAAAAAAAAAAAAAAATGTTTCAGAGCTCCAGTTTACGCCCATAGCTAATAGCTAATCGGAGATTTTGCTAGACGTTAAAATAACAATGCTTGTAGATAATATTCTTTAGTCTGAGAAGTAAACTGCTTTATATATATTTGCTGATTTACTTAAAGAATATTGATAGATATAGAAGAGTAGGCCGAGAAATTTTATCTACAGATAAATACTACAAATTTAAAATTTATAATATTCTGCTATAAAAAAATAAATAACTCATATACCAAGAGTTCTCTGAGAATTTCCGAAAACAAATCGGATTCAGATTAAATATGAAAGCGCACTGAAATACCTGGTATTTCTAATGGTCGAAAGACTAGAATGGAAGGTACATCTTGATGAAAAGAATAGCAAGGCAAGCGAATTACTAAAAAAACTGATGAGACGTTCGAGAACCACTTGGAAAATCGAAATAATGAACGAATTACACACAAAATCGAGAGAAAAATTGAATCTGTATAATGTCAAAATTTGGTATAGAGACATTATTTTAGTAAATATAAAACTGTTATGGATTTAGAAAAATGCATTCTCATAAAAAAATTACAGAACTGCTTCCACTGAATCTCTAAAGGATCTTACTAGATGCCCAGCCCCTTTGGGCCTTATTCCTAAGAAAGAGAGTTTCTAATATAAATTTTTGTCTAAAAAGGATACAGCATCTTACAATTAAGGATAGAGAATATAAATGCAAAATGTTGATAATTAACCATAGTAGGAAGTATTTAGCGTTCCATTGAGTTTCTCCGAGGAAACAATCAGAAGTAATGAAATGGATAATGTGGAGAGAGTGTACATGGATGAAAGTGATGGATGATAGAGTAAGTTGTGATTCACAAGGGAATCTAATGAGGAGTTTCAAAACTCCTCATTAGGTTGCTATAAATATGCAGCGAGACAAGCATATTTATAGCAACGGCTAGCATAGCAATTTACTAGAAAAGCATAAATAAGTATATTAGTAAATATCAATTTATGTAATTAACTAGGATATACATCAAGTTCCAAAGAGGGAACAAGGATTTATTTCTTTAATTATTGCAAATAGACATAGACTTGAAGGTGAAATTGTGTATGTAATGTAAATGTGAAATTTTAAGGTACATAAGGTACATAAGAAAAGGCCTTATTTTACTAGTTTCACATTGCAGCTCATTTATAACTTTTTAATAATTTATTTTAGATTTATATTGTCACGTAGATACTTTAGTGTAGAACTCAATGACACACACAAGAAGTAGAGCTAAACCAATTTATTAACTCAACTCAGAACTGAGAATCCAGTGACCGACAAATCTTCTGCTTTTATACTAGCGGGGAAAGATCCAGAATACTTTTCTGGAGACAATAATAAAAGTCCAGAGCACTTGTCTGGTAAACAAAAGAAATGTCCAGAATCTTCTGGAACATGAAATAAAGGGAAACCTAAAATCAAGGAATTAAATATTTACACAAATTGAATGGCATTGTCTCCAGCGGGATTCGAACTTACAATCTCTTGATTATGAGACCAGTGTTATGACCATTCGGCCATGGAGTGCCGACTGCCTCTTTCCAATGCGGCAATATTTTTGTGCATCTTATTAATTTATATATATATATATATAAAATTTATCAAGTATAATTATTCAGGTTCAGGTTTCTATATGTTTCATTACATTCATATAACTATTAGAATACTTACAAAACCTATATACTTAACTAATTATACTTGATAAATTATTAAAATTGATAAATTACTAAAATTAATTTTACCATTTATGTAGAGCGAATTTGTTTTTTATTTTAAGAATTTAATCCCTTTTAATCTACCTACTTGTGATCCTAGACAGATACCTAGTTTGCACAGTTAGAAATCCGTCACTGAAATTTTTGGTATCTGTCTAGGAAATGAATGCTGGGGATAAAGGAGGGGGAGCAGAAGCGCCAAATAAGAAATAAATTATCATCCATTTGTGATTCAAGAAGCGATTAAAAGGGACATCGTTTCTCGGATTGCAAGTTACTTCTGCTAAAAGGAATGAGGAACGAATTCAAGAAAAATAATAAGCACCTTCAGAGAGGCGCGTACTGGGATTAGAGACGGCTCCAATAAGCATTTCTTATAATATAATTTCCTTATTAAATATACTCTTCACTACTCGTTGTTTTCATATACCGAGATTGGCAACCGCACCATTAAACATTTCTTATAAAAAATATGGTCCTTATAAATACGCATTTCATTACCAATAGTTTTCATATAAGGCGCAGACAACTATAGCGAAATTCAATAAATTAATACCAAAAATATATTAAAATTTTTAGATACTCCTATAAAATAAATATGGGGGTATAAATATGAAAATAGCAGGCCGTTTTATTCATAAAAAGTGTTCAAATATGATGAACATATCAAAGTTTTAACGTGCGCACTTTCTTAGATAATCCAAATAAGTAACCTATTTGCATGGCAATCAACTCTTGATAAGGTTATTTCATTAAAATGAAAGTACCCGGATGCGAGCAGCAATCTTCAAGCAGCAAAGGTTGGAGGTAAATTGCTTCATTTTAACAGATGCGGTGATTTATGTAATGAAACACGTTCGTCGAAAGATCAAAGGAGCGCGCCACTGACGATAAGCAATGCGGTTATTATAAAATACGTGTCATAAATCAACGATTCATTTAAATTGCAATTTAAAGCTTTATTATCTGCAAAGCTCAATTTTCTTCTTAATTTTGAACGAAAATTCTGATCTTTCAATATATATCATTTTTCTTGATTGCTTTATTTCACGCCAAATTTTTACTTGCACTCAGTTTAAAAGATGAAAAATTTCTATTTGTTTTGACTCTGACTTTTTTTCCCTCAACGTCAATTTTTAAAGAGAAAGATAACTCTCAATTATCTGCTTTACGAATTATTCACGGCTTTCTCTTTTTTTTTCTTTTTTTTTTGTAATAAAATGTTGTTTAAACATTTCTCTCAGAAGATAGAAGCCTTTTTACTAAACAAGAAAAAATTACTTTTGTGGAAACGTAAACCAATAAACATTTTAAGTTCAGAAATTGAGTTTATTAGGCTTCAATTATATGTGTAACAGGAGGAAGCGAAAAAATGAATTTTTGAATACATTATTCCAAAAGGGCTAGAAATTTATTTATCAGCATGTATATTATATCTAATTAATGTAAAAATACTGAAATAAATTAAACTTCAATCTTCGTTCAAAATATTTAAGTTTGGAAAAAAAGAAATCACACAAAAAAATCATTTTATACTAAAATTATACAGGCTACGTTTTTGATTTATAATTCGAATATTCTTCTTAATAATACTAAACATTTTAAAAACTCTCCCGCTTCATTTTAAGTTCTTGCAATAATGGAAAACATTTCCTACTTTCATGTTCTAAAAAACGGTTTTACCAATTTACAAATATACGCAATTTCTACAAGCTTCAGAAAACCTATAGGACAGCGTATAGCAGCAAAGGTTTTTAAAATAATTGAAATTAAAAAGTACTGCGATGTGAAGAAACTTTAGACCATTCTTAAATAGTGAAGAACTAAATATTGTGCAGGATTTCAAATATTATTTAGTCACATGAAATTAAAATTCTTGTTAAGTTTGGGGGGGTCAAAAAAACTTTCTCAAGATTATTGCATTTTAATGTTAGGGATAAATTATAATTTTTTTTATATATATTTCATGAACATTTTTTTTTCTGTTTTCAGTTCCTCAATTTAAATGCCTGTTAAAATAAGCACTTCAGGTTCTGATCTAACACTTGAAAGTTAGGATGCCAGAGCAATATTTACATAAAAAACATGCTATTTAAGTTAAACTTTCAATTGTGAAAAAACATATGTATATATACATATATACAACTATTCTCCGAAAATAAAAACGTCAAAAAGCAAGATATATCATAGCAATATTTTTCTAATTGCTAAAAACTAAGAAGGTAAAAGATGCTTAAAATGATGTACATATTATTGTAAATGTGATTAATCCGGTGATTATGTGCATTCACCGGTGATATTCACAATGACCGCTAAACTTACTGGGATTAGGAATAATCACCTGTAATTTTACATAATCAACGATTTATCACATTTACAATAGCATTTATACCCTCTTTAAAAAATATACCTTTGCTACGTTAATGTAATTATTTGAAAACACAGGATGATTACAAAATAATAATTGGAATTTTAGCCTCGAAATTTCAAAAAAATATATAAACAATTAAATTAAAAAAAAGATGAATTATTTCATTTTTTTAAGAAGAATTGCAAAGGCTGTACGTGTTTTTCTTTCATTAAGCATCCACGCCATTCTTTTATTTTCCTCAGAGACATTTCAATATATCAAAATCTATTTTTATAAAAACGTTGATAGTTTTGTTCTGGTTCTCAATTTACTTAGCTCGTGATGTCTTACTCACACAGTACTTTATTTTAACTCCAAAGAAGGAACTGCAAACCGTTAGTTCGGGAAATTGTCAGGGTTGTCAAACAAAAAGTTTAGCTGTCAGACCCACATCAGATAACAGCCATTTCATATAATAAAACTCATCTTTCCTTTTACTGAGAATGCCTCTAAACTACATCTGCAGAAAAAGGAAAATATGGTAATTCGAATTTGACCTTTTACTCACTGGATTAGTATTGAATAGTGCATTTCACAATTTCAAAGTAATGTCATTTCAAACCCTAATGTTTCTTTTGTAATAATTCTGGATGTTTATCTGCGTGCATGTGTAATAAAAGCATTTCACTGAATGAAGTGAAATGATGTGTGATTTTTGCTAAAGATAGTTTTCTGGATATTTAAACAGAAATCCCCTCCCCCAAGTGTCATGTATTATTATTGCTATTATTATCTTTATGCTTTATTATTATTATTACATTTATTTTATCCATTATCAGCATGACCTTCTGCTCCAGCATTGGTTGAATGATAAAACAAAATTGGTCATTTCAAAGAAGTTGTATAAAAAAATATTTTAAAAAAGCAGTTCAAAAGAGGTCAGAAAAATGGCAAGTTGAAGGAATTAGACAAAGTATCGAATCCGAGAAGGTCAAATTTTGATCCCTCAGTCTCTTTCTGAAGAAAGTGATGTTTTTATGCATCATGCAACAACCTGTTTGATATAGATAAATGCTCAGAAGGAAAAGTTACAATTGATTATTAATTAAGGGGAGGTCGTCGGCTGCCTTTCTTCTGCCAAATGGACGAGTCGTGACGACGGGGATGAGAGGGTCAACGACTTTCGAACATCAAAATAAGACCACCGGAGAGATTACAGAAATAGATTTTCTTTTTGTGCATGTGCGAGTGAGAAAATTAAACATAATGTTCATTTTTATGTAATCTTTTATGTAGTTTCCCATTACTTTCAAACAGGTAGTTTCTGGGTCTGTTTCTTCTTAATTGAACTATAAACATATGAAAATTAGAGCATAATGGACCTTTGCTCTTCATTTGATCCATTTATGCAAATGAAATCGAAAAGCATGAAAGGCTTGTAAAAAAAAAAATTAAGGGGATTCGCACTTGCTCAAAACAACGCAGAATGATAATGTGTTACGTTTAATATGTCTATCTGTACATTTTATTTGCTCTAAATTATAGCACATAGAAATGCCCTTATTGTCCGAACGAATGTACAGTGGAAAGCATTCATGTAATATATATTTATTAAAATTAGTTAAAAAATTTATCTCATTTTTGTCCTAAAATTTGTCCCTTCATTTTTGTCCCTAAAAATCTCGTTTTTTAAAAGTGACGTATAAATGAACTTTGCACAATAAAATGCTTTGAAGTTATAGAGAAAAAAATGGTAAAGATACGATTTATTTTTTAATGATAAATTTTTTAGAAGTAAGGTAACTTGCTGATTAGTTTAGTTTAGTTTAATTACATTAACTTCCCATTTAAAGCAACACTAGGGCTATTTTGGGATGGATCTCGAAATTTTGAACTGTGGTCAGATGACGAGGACAAAACCTGAGCTGGATCACCCCCCCCCCCTCTCGAAACTTCCACGCCACAACAGCTGGAGGACTTTTTCTTGCTGAATACCTACTTGTGGCAAATCTGGTTTCAAGTCTTAGAGCATTTCAAAATCACGCATAAAACAAGTAATCTATAAATGTTATATTAACTTAAAGAAGGCTATGACTGATAAAGATTATTTAAAATTTGGATTTATTTCAAGATGCCCGCTGTGCTCTGCTTTACATCGAGGATTTTTGGGCTGTGGGTAGAAAAATACCCAAGTTTGTGAAAACTTCTTTTTTTCAGGTTCTTCAATATTTACTAGAAAATGGATACAAAACAGCCTTTTTAAAATTTTCTAAATATGTTTACATAATTTCCTTTCATTTATCATTAATTTACCCTAGAGTGTAAAATAAAGACATGGTCTTGCTACCTCCACTCCCATGACTGGATACACTTTCTATGGACAGTTATACCACGGCCTGTGATGGCCATAAGATTCAATCATAATTCCCCAGCAAAATGCTATTGTGACGATGATGGTTATTCACTTTACTCAGGACACTACAGCAATGCCGGAGTAGCTATTTGCGGTTTACAGTTATCATTAACTAATAATACTCGGTATTGGTCAGGAAGAAAACATTTTTTGTCCTGCCACAAACATATAAATGTTTACAATTATCACATATAAAATCAATTTTTAAAGGGTGCATGGTGTAAACTTCGTATACAGAAAAGCAAATATATATTTAATATTCGAACTGAATGGGATACCGACGCGCACTTAAATAATTACTTTTTTGAAATATATTTAAAATATTTTTGATATCTTTTTATTTATAATATTAAAATACACAAAATACTCTGTCTCTGGCAAATTTATTTTTAATTAAGGTGAAAACACGAATCATATCAAACTAAATCTCATAATTTCTCGAAACATAGCAAACGGTAGCAAATGATTTTTTAAAGCTACCGAAAGTTAATTTTTCCTTCTTCTATTAAAAATTTTTGAAAATTTATTAAAATTTTGTGTGCTACGACAGAGGCAAACCAAATAATTTAAAATATCCATAATACTTTCATTTTTTTAGGAATAGCAACCGTAAAGGTAAGATCATCTGTTTTATAAATGGAAATATAACTGTATAGTAAATTTCTTATGTTTCACTGAATATGTGAGAAAAATTTGAAGAGAATTCAGTCAGTAACTTGGATTTCTACAGTGAAAAATTATTTATGCATTTGTCTTTTATTTATATAATCCATATTTCCTCATTTGCCAAATTTGGAATAACCAATAAGAAGAAGAAAACAAACCCTATTTTGGATGTATCTAGAGATATCAGATATTGGTTCGTTGGCACGGAAGGGAGGACACTTGTTTGATGCTTTTCCTCGTTTCCCGTCAAGTGAGCACCGCTGACCCAGAGAGAAGGGTCAAGTTCGCCATCCACCCTAACAATAGAATGCGTTATCCACTGGTGCCTCGCCAAACAACCCGAATGTGCAACTTCACGGCAAAACAACATTTTATCAATGGTTTAGAAAGAAAGGGTTCTCTTTGCCGTGCTCATTGGAAAGATTGAGCTCACGAATATCATTTGACTGTTTTGAAAATACTGACACGCACGCAATGCAAGGATAAACCTATCCAGGGATGATTGCAACTCCATTTCAAAATTATTGAACACTTCCGTAAAGTAAAGAACAGGCTTCATTTTAAGGAGGCCGCTTCAGGCTTCAGGACTTTATCTTCATACAATAATATACAAGCAGAAGCGTGTATTATCAAAAGATGTTAATAGTGGAACAAAAAGATTAGTTTTGAAATTTTTTGAATAAATTTATGTTTTACATTTTTATATCACTAAATTACGAACTTTTTGAATTCGCTCTTAAAAAAATCAATTTAGCTTGCTTTAGAAAAAAGACAAAAGTTCTGGTGTTTTTATAATTGTGGTGTTTATATAATTATTCGGGAATATTTGAAAATTCAATATTTGGATCGCTCATCAACTTAAAATAAGAAACATTTTAATTTTATCTGATATTTTGTCGATATAGGTGAATGATATAATGAAGCCAAATTTCATATAACAGCTACACTTGATCCATCATGAGCTATGATATTACTGCCTTTATAATCATGATTTTCACTCTAAATTAGGATGAATTTATTTAAGAGAGAAAAATTATTCTCCTAGGAGAAATAAAATAATCCAAATTGAAAAATTAACGGAGCATTGAGGCTTTAAATAAATATATTTGTGCAAGGCAAAAAAAAAAAAAATGCCATTAGCTGTAGAAAGTTTAAAATATACACACTAACGAGTCTTCTGAATATCGAAACTGCTTTGTGTCACTGACTGGTTTTGTTTAAATCAGGTGTTCAACACTTACAGAAATAACAGGCTTAGTTTGGTTTCGTTTTATTAATGCCCCGTTTTAAAGCAACACTATGGCTAATTTGAGAGGAATCTTGTAATTTTGAACAGCGATCAGATGACTATTGCGGCACTTGAGAGGCATGTCCCTCTAGAAACTTCCATTCCATGCCAGCAGGAAGGTGTCTGGCCCTGGCGGAAAGGGACCAGACCTGCTTACACGACTATTCTGGAATCAGGACTTGAACCATCAACCTTCCAGTTCTGAATCCGAGACCGTTCGACCAGGCCACCGCAGCGCTTGCCAGACGATGAAATAATAATACTATTGTAAAAGAATTCAAAGACTTGGGAAATTTAAAATTATAATTTCGTTCCTTTATAGCGAAATCATAATTCGGAAGAATTTTACTTTTTCATCGTGAAGTTTTAAATGATCTCATAATAACTGTATTGAGGGAGCTTAGTGGTATTTTTATGTCTGTATTTCTGTAGTTATAATTGTACGGACCTAATAAATACGCTTTTTATTACCCGTAGTATTCATCTACGGCACGACAAACTATAACGAAACTCGATAAATTAATATCAAAAGTATATTAAAATTTCTAGATACTCCTATAAAATGACGGTTATTAGATAAAAATTATTATTATAAAACGACGATTACGGCACCTGAGCTGCCATGTTGCTCTTCAAGTTTCTACGCCATATCAGTGGGAGGGTGCTTGGCTCCGACGGGATGGGCTAGCACCAAACCCGCTTACACAACGGTTTTCCAATGGAATCGAGTCCTGAACTTGCAATCCTCCGGTTCAGGACAAAAGACCTGTGCACTAGGCCACCGTGGCCCTGAAAATCACAGACATTTTTACGTCAGGAGGATCCCAATTCAAGTTAGTTTCATCTTAAGTAAATGGTTAGTTACGCTTGCTGAGTGGTGAAATTAATTGGCAACAAAAATTGGACAAATCTGTCCAGTTATAGAGACTAGAAACCCTATCTAAATTTTATTTAGGGATATCTCTCAAATTTGGAGGCGGAATAACCTTGATGACGTATCTAGGAGACATAAGATTTTTTATGATATAAAAATTGGTGCATAAAATGTGTTATTTAGTGTTGGTGACAGACAAACATTTCTTAGGCTTTTTTCTCCTGTAAGAAATGAGCATTGGAGCAATGCTTTTGAAATATTTCTCATAAATGGATGGTGGTTAAATAAGGGAGCACTGATTTGATATGAAATTCATTTAACCTTCATCGATCATATTCTTTCATATGAAACAAAAATTAAGGAAATCTGTTCAGCACTTGTTACTGCGGGAATGACTCTTTGAAATTGACTATTTGTCCACATCCATAATTTGATTGCATATCGTTTAACGAAGGATTTCATGCCGTTTAAAGGATGCTTGTACTTTAGATAAATGAATAATGGGCGAACATTCGGTCCTGAAGTTGGCTAGTGTGCTGTTAATGGAATTAAAAAATGAAAATAATGACCTGATATCATAATTTTATGTGTAAATTTGTATTTTTAGTGCAATGATTCATTGACATTTTATTTACTTTGAAGCCCTTAGATAAAATTACAAAAAATTGTTCTGCTGAATTCTGTATACATTAGAATAGTCAAATTATTTCGTTTCTCTTATTTTAATTCATTTATTAAAAAGTTGTTATTGATCTAATCAACTTTATCTGAAATGTCTATGTTGATATAATTAATTTGAATGACTGCTTATCGTTTTAAGGATGTTTGTAAATCGAATTAAACATAAAATAATAATTATCTGTCTGTTACACAAGATGTGATGTATTTATTTATCCAAAAAAAATTATGAATGTGAGTGAAACATAAATTGGTGTTGATTGATTATCTGTATTACTCGATTGTAACTTCACTGCAACCGAATCATTTTCGCCCACAGTACGAAGAGATCGTAACCCACCCTGCAAAGATAATAGATGATTCCGGAAAAGAATTTATCGATTCAATCGTAAACAAGACAATAAAGGGTTTAAATTAACAGGGTGAAAAAATAAGGTTAATCGTAGGAAGGCAGTGAACTGAACAGAAAGTTTTTCAATTATTTTTATTTTCCTACTTGCTCTTTGAAATTATGTGGCTTTAAAATGTAACAAACTATCACAACATGAGTTTAATTATTTTACAAGATACTTCTTTACTACAACATATTTAGTATACTTTACAAGGAAGAAGTAAATACAATGGATTCCGGTATAGCACATATAAGGCAAATTTATGAACTGCGACTAAAAAATTGTATCTAATTCTTATAAACAGGAAAAACAATACTGAAGATAAATTTAACATTTTTATATGTTTGGATTTTTAAAAAAAAATGTATATACTTATCTGCTGTTTATAAACGTAGAGTCACAAAAAAGTTGAAAAGCGTCATTGCAATTTGACATATATTTGCAAAAAAAATTTTAATAACGCAGGTAATTGTATCAAAAATATTTTATTTCTGTGATATTTGATAGTAAAAAGTTGAAAAAAATACATTTGTATAAGAACTCATAGGTAAAAATGGCAATTAGTAAAATATTTCTCTTACATTTGTCAATTCATACATAAAATTTCATGCCTCTAATACATAAAATTTATATGGTAACACCTGTTTTAAAAATACAAATTTATCCATTAAAAAAAGCTTTATATGCAAATATTTATCTAGAAAAACGTCATTCAATCATCATGAATTTAAAGTTGCTAATCACATGCTGTTTTATTCACTTCGATTGATCGGCACTGACAACATCGAATTTATAAAGAAGAGAGGAGAGATTCGAGAAATAAAATGTTTAATACATTTCAAAGTAATGCCGCAGTCCCGAAAGAGAAAATAAATGTTTTTGCTTGCATATATGTTTAAGTGCGTCCGTGATGTTAAACTTTCCTAAACAAAAACTTATTTCAGTAACGATGAACATTTTGAAACGCCGATGTGTTTTATAATTCATGTAATTGTAATGTTAATTGCAGTATTTTCCGAATTCATGGCATTCTCCTAGGAAGCAAATTTACAGAACAGTTAAGCAAAGAATGGTGTAGAAAAGATGTTATACAAATGATACTGAAACTGTCATTTGATTTATTTTTCCAAATGCAGGGTGCAATATAAATTCCTGCAAACTTCAAAAATTCATAATCAAAAAATAATATTTGGGTAAATTTTCGGTTTAAGTGAATATGATCACAGGGACATTGGATTTCCTTTTCCAATTATATATATATATATATATATATATATATATATATATATATATATATATATATATATATATATATATATATATATATATATATATATATATATATATATATATATATATATATATAAAGAATTTCAAAAGTAACCGAAAATGGTGCTCATATGTTATACTACACCGTTTTATGCAAATCAGGCTAACATAGACAGTGAAACGGATTACAATAACATAGTACTGTGCATTTATTTTAAAGTAAAAGATGTTCAGATGATTACTATCACAAGGCATTAGGCGTGTAAGACACGCCATTGCACCTATTGCAGCTATATATAGATTGTCGGCATCAATACCGCTTATATTGCATCGAATGGTATCTTTCACTTCCACCTAGGTGACTAGGGAATTCCGGTACACACGACACTTTAAGTAGCCCCCCCCTACCAAAAAAATCTACGGGGATAAAATGTGATGACTGTGAGGGCTACTTAAGCTTACAATATCGACTTATTCGTCTATTTTCAGTGCCAGAGTCCGTGCAAATATCTTGCACTCAGGTGCAAAGCTTCATGGTTCACAATCTTGCATGAAAGTAATGGCATGGAGCAAAAGCATATTATTCCTGCAATTCAACCACAGCGTGGTTATGGACATGAAAAAGTGTAACATGCCATTCTGCAGTTTACAGGCTTTCCTGCTTGATACGTTAACACTCTTTAGAAAAGAAAGGACCCAGAATTAAAGACATGGTGAAACTACGCCAAAAACACCCTATGTGGAAAATGCAATGACTTCACGATGTTCAGACTTCTTTTAGATATGAGTGTTTTGTATATTGGCGTCACCATGCAGTTAAAAGAGGGCTTCATTTTTGGACATGAAATTATTGTGAATTACGTTTCATTTGTGCCAACTGACATATAGCTAGCTTTGTTCTTTCATTTGTATTTGTCGGTTATAACCGGTAAAATGTACTGATACACATTCAAGATTCCGTGCAGAATATATAAAATCGATAATTCCAGATTACCTGCTATTCTAACAGCTTCATAAGCATTGCTGTGCCTTATTGATGATTTGTCGGTCATTTTTTTTTTCATGATACTTTTTATAAGACGAACCTGGTCCGACCTCAAGGCTCGTCTGCTACTTCATGGACAATCCACCAAACTTCTTATTTCTTCAAAATGTTGTGTTAATTCAATATCTCATTTAATAAAATAACTTTTCTTTTGCATTTTCAGTCTTTTCTCCGTGTAAAACTTCTTCTAATCAATAGTGGAGGGTTCACCATTCTTGTAGAAAAGTTTACCCATCAACAAGAAATATATAATTATTCTTTTGATAAATGAGTGGATTTTTACGAAATATCTCAAAAATCATTAATTCGATGTATGAAACTCTTTTTACAGAACTAACAATTATTGCTAGATAAATAGAGTAATTCAGTTAATATTATAATGCCATTTTTGTTTTGTCGTTTTTTTGGGGGGCTTACATTCTTAGTGAAATTGTGTCTCCTCTTTGTTCTTCATATCTTCTCAAAATTAGTTTCCTTATCATACCAATGTAATGATCATTAATACGAAAATGAACACTCAACGTTAAGTAAAATATTTTTATTCATTGTCTGGTAATAAAAGAAAGATTCCATGTAAATGTCCGTATAGAAAAATAAAATTTTTCATCAAATGCATCAACACAAAAGGAAATGAGGACGCATTTATCTTAATGCGTGAATAAAATGGCATTTCAAAGTTTAGTAATTGCCATATTTACCAAACATGTGTCAGATGTAAAAAGTCATCCGATTTGCCCATATTAGTTTCTATATATTGTAACAGGAAATTTATGATTTTATCTTGCAACACAATAGGCTTTAACAACAAGTAAGACAAATAGTTTAATTTAAGCATGCCTCACATAATGGACTGCTTACATAGTTATTTCAGACGCGTCTAATCAAATCTTATGCTTTGCCATCACGAATCTTTCTTACCTTGAAGATCTACCTAATTTCCTGTAACATAGTTAAGCTAAATTTACTACTAAAAAGATAAAAAGCAATTAATACTTTCCCAAGGTAATGAATAAACGTATTTCGGAAATTAATGAACTCTTAATTGCAGTTTCTTCCACCTTCCACCTCTAAGAAACTATTTGAATTTCTCGATCGCTTCAACATTTTGATACTTCAAGCGATGGAATTATGACAGTGTTACGCAACGAAATATTTTATAAACAATTGGATGGCCTTGTTACTAAGTTCGCCCCAGTTTCAAAGCCATTAATTATTAGATTTCTTCTTTCAGCAAAAAGCATAGAAGCCCTTCCAGGTGATTTACGCATCTATGCCTGCAAGGGAAATAAGCTTCGTTAGCTAGACTACAGCAACAGGATGAATTTGAATTTCAGAGAGTGTCTTCTTCCCAACCTTCAGCTGACGACTACCCCCTGGGGTCATTCGAATTGATACTTCACAGAGGACCTTGGCTCGTCTGTGCACGTGAGATTCATTACCAAACGACTGTCCGAAGAAAAAAAATCGTGCTTTCTTTCAGTGCTAGCGCAAAAGATAAAAAGGGGAGAAAAATAGCGAACGGTTGATTCCGATTTGAGAACAATGGATTGAAATGAAAGTAATCGTTTAACGATAAATAAATCGGGCGACTATTGATCCAAGAGGATCTCCGTTCCAGATTTGGACTTGAGGTGAGCTGTCATCTCTTTTGTAACAATGCAAATTCCTGCGTAGAGTCCCAGTTCCGCTTTTTCATCTCCATGTTACGCGATACGATTCATTCACTGTCTATAAATTATTCAAATTATGCTTTTGATTCTGCTTCATATCAGGCAATGTATTTGCATAACTATGCTGATGAAAAACTAAAAAGAGAGGGAGGGAAAAATATAATGGCGCATCGAAATATAATGGAACAAATTTTAGGTTATCATAAATCTCCATATATGTGCGTGAATATGAAATTTTTCATGGAAGACAATTATTTTTTAAATTCCTACTATTAGTTTATACTCTCTCTATATATATTTATATATTTTGTTCAAATTTTCAATCGTTAATAAAATACTTTTTATTCATCCACTCAAGTCCAAATACATTTCTTTAAATTTGTAGTGGATGACACTTGATGTTAATACAGTTCTTTCAAATATTAATTCATTAATTATTAAATTTAATTAATTTTTAATACTTTAAATAGTGTTTTAGCAGTTTGTAATGAAAATTGAAATCAACAGGCAAGTTAATTCAATCGGTAAAATGCAAGGATTTCAGTATTTTTCACGTGAAGGTGAAGAATGCGAGCAATTCGTGCGAAAGTAGGAATTGACTTTAAAAAAAATGTGTATTACTTGTTTACAAATTAAAATTTTTATATGGTGATATTTTTATATGATAAAATATTCGGTTCGGCAGATTTTCTGTAAATTTCGAAAGTCAATCGGAACGTGTTACGTGCAGAATGCCATTCTTTACAGGGCTTAGGACTAACAAGTCTGAGATGTTGTTACTTTTCAGGTAGTAGATACTCACTAAGAAAGCGTTTTCCGAGATTTTATTCAAAGTCGATTATTCTTTTAATATTTCCAGTCAATAACATATTATTCCACCAAAGCCGATTTACACCACTTAAAAATTTAAAATATGTTTTCAGTAATAACGAATTCATTTCTGTACAGATTCTTTTTTAATTTTAATAAATTATTTTATCAAATTTTTCATTTGTGTAATTTTGTTGTTGTTTCTCATGGCACTTGTCATAGACAAGCCCACTGACTTTAGAAGGCAGTGATTTTAAGCCGAGGATGCGCCTCTTGTTTTTCGGTAGCGCCATCTAGGGCCAAGCGTACGATTTAGCTACACACACGTCACAACCCTTGTTACGGGGTGGACTTCATACACGCATTTCATTCACCGATCGTAATTTAGATTTGAATTAGAGAACGATCTTCCCTGATCCAGTATCCACAGTGGTATTACTCTCAACATGGAGGACTTCGGGACTGGACACGTGCGCCAGCCACCACACACATGCGGAGTCTTCGGTCGCCGGGGTTCGAACTCGCAACCCAAGGGATGCAAATCCAACGCCCTACTAACCGTCCCTACGTGGTTTGTAACTATCAGTTTCAAAACAAACATAAAAATAGCACTCAAATTTCCTATTGCACTCAATTTTTAGATAAAGAAAGCATTTGTCAACTCAAATGAATTCTTTCCTATCACCTGCGAATTTATCTATTGTAGAGCTTAATTCTGTCATTGTTAAATGTGGCATTAATGGGAGGGGGGGGGGGCATATAGGTGAAAGAATACATTAAAATTATTTTTGAGCCAAAATTCAAAGAGAAAAAAAAACTGATTGCACACTGCCAATTTGGAAGTGGATATAATTTGCGGAAAAGACATCTCCGCCGCGAGGAGAAAAATTTAAGTCAGAGGCTAGATATGGATTTTACTTTGCTTTATTATATTTAAGTCCTCGAATTGAAACAACAGAAGGTCTTTTTAAAATTATTCTCTTCATTTTGAATAACAGTCAGAGGTAGAAAACGTCACTTAATATGGTTAAAAAATTTAACGTGTTAACAACGTCAAGATAAGATCTTCATGTACAAAGTCTCATCTCCATCGTCAAACGGAATCTTGGATCGAACCCTCGATCTTGAAGCTGAGACCTTCCGAGTGAATTACAACAACCCTTGTTCCAGTCTATTTATAGCAGTCTTGAGATGCATGCATGGAACAGTTCAAGTGACACCACAATGGAATGGTAAATAAAGACTGTTTCTGAATTAGAAGAAACAGAAGTTTTATAGAATCAAATGTTTGAACAAAGTGAATATTTTTCGCATAAAATTACATAAACACAGATTTATTAGTACAAGGCTGCAGTTCATTTCTTCGGCCCTAGAGAGAAAAAGGCATTTGTTATCTATAATCTTTTGAATGTTTCAAAGCAAGATTCAAGCAAAGGTTCAAATATCTAAACTAAGCTAGAAAAGAAAAGAACTTTATGATATCTAACTCTGGTTTTTATTGTTGTTAATCTAAGTATTCTTTCGTTAAATTTAAGAATATTAAATTTATATTCTTAATAATAAAATATTATTCTAACCGGAAGTTTTATCCCAGGACTTCGTACATGTTATTAATTGCTGATACAGAAAATTTTTTCATAAAATTGAATATTTATGAATAAGAAATAGAGCAGATAAAAGAGAACTGATTTATGGTAAATAAATTAAAATGGAAATAATACTTATAACACTTATTTGTAAAATCACTGTGAATTTTTTAAAGTCTGGTCGTTCGGAAGAAGAAGAAGAAGAAAGAGACCCGATGATGGTTTCGTTCGTCTGATATAAAAGTAGTGATTTTAAATTGCATTCGGCGTTTGCTCGTGCGCACGTCTAAAGTTAGTTATCTTCCTTTCTGAATCTTTATGATAGATATTAGTTGACCTGGAAGTGTCATCTGTTTGCTTAATTGGAATATGAATATGGTAAATTTTCTTATTTTTTAATAGTGAGTACTCTATGTATTTTCAATAACTTTTTTATGCAGTTATTTTCTTGTTTTGTTGCGAAATTTCAAATTTAGTCTTAAATTGAAAGCTATAAACCGATGCATTTTAAATTTTTTCTATAGAGTCGACTGTTTTTTTTTTTTTTTTTTTTTTTTTTTTTTTTTTACGTTTACCAAAGGGTGTGTCTGTATATGACTTTAAAACAAGGGATTAAAAAAATTATTCCCAAAATAATTTGAATCCCATCTGTTTTTGTTGGAGGATAATTTATATTTTAAAAATCATCTCGTACTATAGCAATATCAGTATAAGCCTTATTGAGTGTGCAAGTGTAAAACAATAATTTGCTTAAGTAAAGCGTATTCTTATTAATCTTTAAATGGTTATATTCAATATGCAAAATTGTGAAATCTGGAATATATATGTCAGTCTGAAAATTTAAATACATGAATTGTAAATTTTGACATATTCTATGTTAGCCACCTTTGGTGACCAACCGGTTCGCTATTATTAATGGACGATAAAATTTCTAATTATTTTATGTGACTTGGTCTTAAAGGCTTAATAAAATATTTTTTACGCTTAAAATTTTCGTAAGTATATAACTGTTACTATTATTGAAGCCTTGCATCGTTCGGTACTTTGTACGCATTTTTTCAATTTTTTTTTCATCTCCTATAAAATTTCAACTTTAATTTGAAACGGAAATGATCAAACTTTAATACAAAATCTTTTTCGCTGAGACCAAATATATTTATTAAAAACATGAATACAGAAAATAGAAATGTTCATCATTGAAGTCTTTTTGTGGAACAAAATGTTTTTATAATTATGTATCTCCAAAAAAATTATTCTACAGAGAAGTATTTTTGGTTTATCTTAAAATTTGGCCATCCATTTTAATCTCAAAAGGATTTAAATGATGAAAATATTTTTATTTGTCCATAAATGTACTCCTAAAAAATGTCTAAATTTCATAGTCTATTGGTCCTAATGAATTGTACTAAATGAAATATTCTTGAGCTCTTTTAAATTAAAAAAAACTTTCTGTGACCAATCTGAATCTATCACTATTTTAGAATAATGAACAATCTCTTTAGTTTAGGCCATAATTTTTCTAGGTTTATTTTTCAATGAAAATTAACTTATTCGTTCAATTTGAGCTTTTGTCAGTATGATGACAGCACGTTAATAAGTTTATTTTTTCATGTAAACATATGGTTGGTAATGCGGGTTAAGTTTCTATTTTAGGTAAAATATCTTTAAAAACAAACTGTACAGCAAAATATGCATCACTGAACAGATTCTTTTGAATTTTAAGAATTAAAAATTATTTTTGTGCTGTTATATTTTCGAATCATTTTCGCCAAAAATGGCAATTAAAAATTTTTACAACTCTTAATATTTTAACGTTGATCTGTAGTGCACATCTCCGCCCCCCCTAAAGTATGATGTTTGGTAGTTTTAGATTAAATGGCCTAATCCACTGCATTAGTAGAATCTCCCTACACTCAAGCCGAAACTGAACCTTTATATAGAAATCGGTATACAAGGTTTATTGTAAATTCTACATGTGCTGGTTGGCATAGATTATCAAATAGGGCACTTTTAGCATTAAATACTAATCAACTGGCATATAATTGGTGTCGTACTTTAGCAAAAGTCTAATGTAGATGGAATTTCAAATTATTTGCTTTTTAAACAAAGAAGTTTTTAATAATTACTTTTGCATTCTTGTTGCCCAATCAAAAAATATTACCATTAATATTGTAATTTTTTCTAATAAAAAATTATTTTTATATATCCTTTTGTATTAAATAATTGTCTCGACCTGTTATCCTAAAAGTCCTGTATGAATAAGAGGAATTTATTTCATCAATCGTAGTATTTTTCAGTTTTTACTGTTTTAGAATACACTCTAAGTAGTAATTCCAGACGAGCAATTTTCTTGTCCATTGTACATTTTACAACTAATATGCTCAATTCATCGGAAGAGAAAATGAAATTGTAATGAATTCAAATTTGAATATACACGAGTCGCAAACACGTTTGACATCATTGAATGTTAGACGAATGTAGAAGAAAAATTATTATTGAAATGTATAGTTTTTGATATCTCCATTACACGGGAATTTCAAAATACCTTGCCTAATCGCTTAGCAAAAAATTACCTTTTTTGCTGAGATCAAAAACTGTCATTTGGTATTTCACCTTATCACTTATATTCAGTCTAACTGCCATTGTTAAAGATGTATTTTCATTCACAATCATTATCCATGAAAGGTTTTATAATGATTTCGTGAAAGCCATATGACAAACATTCAAACTAACTTCTTTGCACTCGGAATAGTAATTCGATGCATAATTATTCGTCTAATACAAGAATTTGTTTATAACTCCGAAGATAAATATATATTTGTAAGTTGAATTTCCTTGAAAAATTAATCATTTTGTCACTCTGTAAGCATTTTTAACAATCAAAATTTAAAAAATAAAGCTTCAAAACGATGCACGGTTTTGAATGGTGCTCTAAAGAAACCAACCATTTCAGAGTTAATTTTTAGATCCTATAACAAATGTGCAACTGTTCTTGAATTTTAAGCACTAAAAGAAATCCTTACTCGTGTAATGCATCTCACTGCTTCTCAAAGTGCAAAGGGTCAGCTTTTCCCAACCAAAGCTCCTGAATTTCTCGGAATCGCTGGTTCATATTTTAATTGGAGGGCCGCGATGGACTAGTGGTAAGGTCTCGGCTTCGGAACCGGAGGATTTCGGGTTCGAGGCCCATTTCCACCAAAGAACCGGCGTGTAAGCGGGTCTGCTGCACGTTAAATCCGTGGGGACGAAACGTTCTCCCTCTGCTGGTGTGGTGTGTAAGCTTGGAGAGGGGAGTACCAGATCAAATTAAATATTTTAATTGAAAATTATCGAGAGTGTTACAGCTGGTAAATGATTTTTGGTGGTCATTTGTAAATGTCAATGACTTAAGCTTTAAACATTTTATTCGCTGTGTATACATACCTTTAATCTTTTAGTAAGGATCAGATCATTGATCGAATGAACCTTTTATATATTTTTTTTAATATTTAAAGGTGAACACTGTCTTATTGAAATATTTCTACTTTTTTAGGCAGCTGTCCATTTGTTTTCCATACTGCCACTTGGAACAACTGAGTCTTCACACCCTCTTGAAAATACCTGGATCTCGTTGACTTATCTCAAGCTGATTCTTAAGTTACACTGTTGGATAAACGTGCAAACCCTAATTTTGAAACTATCTGCTAGCACAAGAATAAGTGAATTTGAATCCCTGCTTCAAAATCGCAGCGAGACACCTCCGAGTTGGATAGAAATGTGAGTATAATCATTTTTATTTAAATTCATTTCACTAAGACTATTGAAGATTATTTAATTTGGATAACTTCGGAAAGCATACTCGTTCAAATAACTAGTATAATAGTTCTTAAACCTGTTAATTTAGTAAAGTGACAATGATCGACTATCGATCAGCTACAACCCACTTCCACTTTGCTACACATTATTGAAAGTAACTCCAAAATTGGTCTAATGTATATAAGCATGTATATATAACACACAATTGGCATGGATGTATATAAAAATGTCTGGCCTTTATTTTCATATATGGGCATTATCAAATTGGTATGTATTCAGCTCATATGATGCACCTGTATTGTAGCTAAGCAAATATTCAATAATTAAGAAATTTTAATGTTAAATAGTCGATTATTGGTTTTGGAGTGAAATTTTAGGCAAAATTATCTCCTGGTTTTAATTAGTTGTATTGAACCAAATAACCTTAAAATTAAGCTTTAAGAAATTTTCAACGGTTATTATAGGTTTTAAATCGTTGAAATGCTTCGGCACCAAGATGTTCAGGTGGTAAGGTCTCGGCTTCTTAACAGGAGGATTTCAGGTTCGAGACCCGATTCCACCCAAAAAGCGGGTCTGGGGCACGTTAAATCCGTTGGGGCCAAACGTACTCCGGTTGGTGTGGTGCAGAAGTTAAGAGAGGGAGGAGTGCCTGCTCAAATGTCGTCCTTTTCATCCGACTGCGATTCAAAGAGGGAAAAAATTCTAAAGGGAAGAACTACATGTACACATGTTTGGTATTACTCAAACTTTTATGAGTAAAACTTTTACTTCAGGGATAAAATTTTAAACTTTAGAAGTCTTTAATAAAAACTTTAGTAATACAAATTTTTATATAACAAACTGTTCCGTACTAAGAACATGCCAGTAAAGGTTACGTATGAATAAAATTTATTTTCTGGAATCCTATATATTCATGTTAGTTTTAGAAATAATGGTTAATACTTTTTCAAAAGGCTTAACAGAGAAACATGACTGATACCATTTTAGTTAAACATTCAATTTCTACATATTTGGAAAATTTTTGCATTTCCATTTAACTTTTTAACAGTATCAAATTTAGACTGCAAATAAAATATGAATTGATATTCAGACTTCTGTTTCATTATATTTGCTATAAAGTTAATGTTTAAAAATGCTAATTTTTTCTAGGTTTTCTTGGTCTGAAGCAATGCAAGATGATGAAGGGTAAACTGCGAGTAGTTCAGGGTCAAGTACTTCAAATCTAGTAAACTTCAAGCTACATGTTGAACTTACCAGACCCATCTTGTGATTGGATGGATTTTTAGAAGACTTCTATAAGGTGAAATTGAATGAATGATTGCAATGTTTTATTTACATTAAGCTAGTAAAGTACATTTACTGCTTTGAAACTAATTCACCAACCATTAGGTTATTTAAAATAAAGCATATTGCTATGACAATGCCAGAAAGAATACCTTGCCTTATTTTATAACAACCGTTAGCGTTTGAGTGTAAATTGATAAATCTGATTTGGATCCTAATTTCTAAATGGCTCTCTTCTCAATACTCTAAGAATAATAAATGCAATTTCATATTAATAGATTGCATTATAATTCCCTTATCATATTGTGTTAAAATTAAGGACAATTACTGGCAACCAAGTGCGGGATATGTATGTTGTAATTCGGTAGTTTAATTTCATTTCATATTTCTATTAAGAGTAAATCGGCACAATATTTAAGATGCATGAAGAGGGAGAATTTACTCTAATGTACTATCAGACTTGCGTTTTTTTTTCTTAAATTGTGGTATGCATTGTTGTAAAATGCAATTTGGCTTCCTGTAGGACAGATCTTGGATATGGTTTCGCTGAGATAATGATTGATAATACAGGATGGCCAGATTTAGTCTGGCTAGGTGGTTGTTCTCCCCGCCCTGTTGGGTAAAAAAAATTGTAGGTTTGGTCACCCCGTATTGATGACGGGAGATGCCCCTTTCGGAAGGGGTGTACCCAAACCGGTGATGGACCTTAGGACTCTGCCTTAGTTGGAAATGGTGGTGTATAGTTCAGATTTTATTCGCAAATCTCAGGGTGATCGAAGTAGTCCATGGTGATTTGAGATTTAGTCTGGCTCCAGAGTGAACTGTACGACTTGATGGCTATTAAACATCAAATGAAATATTTCTCAGTCGGTCTTCATAGCTTCATCTATATGCTAGTCTTCATCTCAGAATTTCATAGTCTTTGTCTTGATAAGGAAACGGAAAAATTTTTCACAAATGTTGGCTTTCCAAAGTTATAAATTACAAATCCTAACAAGTTTGGATGATGGGAAAAAGCAATAAAGGAAAGGTTTAGTTTGAGCAGTTAATAGATCCATAACTCATACGAGTGGAAAAAAATAGTTTGGCATTATGGCCAATTTAGGTCAGTGAATCAAAACTGGCGATTGTATTATAACCTACAACGAAGTTTTAAACTTCAAATCAATGCCCCAAAGCCTTCTTATACAAGTACAATCACCCTGGTACAAGACTAAAACATTTTAAATCCAAACAAGTTCTCCTCAATATTCTTTGAACTTCAATAATTTGTATCTCTTTAAAAGAATGTTGGCAATGAATTAAAAAAAAATTAACTTGTATATAAATTTTTTACACGATTTCAGTCTTATGTACAAGAAATATATTCTTAAATGCTACATCAATAAATAAAACAATGTTAAATGTTTGCAGTTTTTCTTTTCGATCCAAGGAAAAAGGCGCCAAGAATCGTATCCGCTCGCTCAGGGAAAACTCTTCTGTATCTACATTGAATGGAATATACCAGGAATCCTGCTACACATAAAACAAAGAACGTATGCCCTCGAGAAAAAGTAGTGCACAAAAAAAGGCTAAATTAGATACACAAATACTGAAATTTAGGTTTTAATGATATTTATGAATATATTGCTATCGTACACTATCGAATTTTAAGCCCTCTTCAATCAATGAGTTTTCAGACAATGAAATTCTAGATCTAGATAATTCTAGATCCCGATTCTCAATCCACTTATTCGGTAGCCCTTAACATGACTATTTAGATGCAGAAGCAATATTTCATTTAGATAAACATAATAGCAGAAATTAGAACTAAGTAACTATTTAAGGGAACTTCAGTTTTTCTTCCCATGCTCCAATGCTGGGTATAAATTAGTTTCTTTACCTAGGAAGAGATAAATGGGGAATACAGGGAGGTGTGTGCGCACGCTTAGGCTTAGGTTGAAGCGTTTGGGAGGGATGAATTATAGGGAAATTGGAATTATAAAGTCAAATTTATAGAGAAATGAAAGGATGGAATAAACCCCGCCTTTTATGAAAAAGAATAGGGTAGGCGCCAGCCGGCTGGTAAGAGGGTGGGAATGTAATTATGCAACCAAATTGAATACCCTGTAGTCTTATTACGTGGAAGTTAAATTTATACTTTCAGTTTTGGTAGTGTGGGAAAAATCTGAAGTTTCCAAATAAAGGGCAATCTTGTTTTATAAGTATATTTTTGAGGTTTTGACCCAATCTGGTTTTTTTTTACAAGACAAGTCGATATTACGAGACAAATTCCAACTATACAAGTATGGATTCAATTTAAAAATGTAAAAGTTTATGGTTTATAAAAACATGCAGAGCAAAATAATTTATTCGATATTTAATATTGAGTGGCTCGAAAGAGGATTAAAAATTCATCACGCATCATTTCAAAGCACCTCCTAGATATTAAAACATAATAAATAGTATAACAATGTTCTGGCAATTTTAAATCGCTTCCAACAATAAACGCAAGCTATTTCGCCGGTAAAAAATTGCAATTCATTTATCGATAGTTCAATTGAGAATCGGTTATACATCTAAAAAATATATGGATGGTTATTTAACATCATTTAGACAGTAAAATATCTGTTTCCAAATGTTACACTAACAGTTGATATAAGTTAAAGCTCCCTCTCACCAAACTATTTAACTGCTCTAAGTTGCGTTTTTAAGCTTTCGAAGTATACTAATCCATCCCAAGTGACTACTATTGCGACTACGTGACTTTGTATTAAATTATAACTCGAGAATGAGATTTCATGATTATCTGACTTGCAAGATATTTTTATATGGAAAGTTAATACTTATTACCAGCTGCGTTATTTTCTTTCACTGAAATTTGTTTCAAATGATCGATAAAGTTTTTCTATATTTCCCCATTTATATCCAACACGAATAGAGCTGTCAATAACGCAATACTCGATTTAAATCATTAAAAGGTGTTGCGAAATTTATTTTATAAATTTTTGAATGTAGGCAAGAAATGAATCTTTAGTTGTGGTTGGTGAATTGTTTCATGCAAAAATGCTTATCTTGGCTATTTGTGAATTTTTTAAATAAATATTAATTGCAAGTTCAATTCATGTATTATGAGCTTTGCTTTAAACTTGCTTTTTTGTACATGTCATTAATAATATAAAAGCAAATTTCAGACATATATATCTATTGTAACTTGAAAGAATCAAATTATTTAACTGGAAAGTACTTAATATTAAATGTCTGTATTAGCATAAGGTTAAATACAAACATCTTCTACAATAACTAAATGCAGATGCTAAGTATAATGTATCGGTTAAAAGTTTAGGTTGGGTGATGTTTTATTTAAATTTAGGATACATTCTTATTAATTTTCAATGAACTCGACAAATTCTATCTACGCATGAAAAATGCTTCAGTATGAATGAAAATTGGAATTACTTTTCTTAATTTTCTTGTAGAGTTTTATAAAACCAGATTCTGATAATTCAATTTTTCTTTATGATAAATAACGGTAATTTTAACAGGAATATTGATTATCTTCAGATGTTTCCAAATACTTGCGTCATGTTGACTGCTTTTGTTATCAATGGCCATATTGTAAGTTGCAAACTCAATTTTTGCTTCTGTGTTCTAAAACCATGGCTGTTTATTCTGATTTCAAATCAATCGATTTGCATCAAAACATAAAATTTTATATAAATTCCATGAGTCTTTTGGGGTCTTTAAATAGTTCCTCCTAAGAAAAAATGGTATCCGCGCCAACACAGTGACTTTCCCCACTAGAAAGGAGAGCTTGAAATGTCGAATAACATTTCTGCAGAAGTGATGGTGCTGTTCTTGTTGGAAATCAATGCCTTATTAGTCGAGTTTGTGTTTTATGGCACAAGACATCTTCGGCTAGCATTATTAGTCGAAATCTGAGGAAAGATGCTGGTGTGAAAGGTCTCGTCCAATAGAAAACTTGGAAAACACCAGCATGCGTCTCTTTCTTGCAGGTGATTCTGCCTTCCTAGGAGCGATGGTGTGAGGTGTCTTGGTGTCGTAATAATAGATTCTCTGGCCAACTAAGTTCGTAATTTCTATCGACATTTACTTTCACAGTATTTCTTTATCCTATTTTCATGGGTACCATTGAATTCTTATTCTTGTCCATTGCTTTACTGACATGTCATTACCATTATTCAGTGGCGCTTTTCTACATGGCAAGAAAAATAGAACATGGAAGCAAAGCTCTACGGTATCGCTAATTCTTTCATAATGAATTTCTAAACTTAATAGTCGCTATTATGCCATTAGCTCGACTTTGTACTGGACATACACGATGTACACAAATAGACATTTCAACCTCTTCCAATTTGTAATCGCTGTAGAGATGACTTCCCAACATTTTTTAATCGACCGTCGACTTCAACAAACATCGATTGAAGTACTTTCACTCAATTTTAGTTTACCTTTTGTTATTGAGGAAATGCATATTTTAGCCTCTTCATGCATGTGAAGAATAATTGGTGTTTTTTCAAATTCTCTTGCTGATTTGATCTTAAATCCTTGTTTTATTAACACGGTTGCTCGGTTTTAATAGCACACCCAATTCTAATACATTCTTAGCTTTGGACACAGCTTCTTTCATTCGAGGTTCTTGTGTGAGAAGAACAAATTTTCATTAACTCGTTTTGAACTTTATATAATTTTGCTTCAACTCTGAAGTTGATTAGAACTTAATATTTCTGGGATTTGATTTTCAAATGGAATTGACTTTCAAATATATATAATCATAACCTGGATTCCTCCATCACTTATTTCTGTAATGAAGCAACTTACAAGAATTTTTTAAAAATCCTTACTCAGAACCTTAAATAAATTCGTTGACATCTCGGGGACCGACTGTGATATAAACGATGACCTGGTAATGATTACGCACTTGGTAATGGTTAATCGAGTCGAACCGTTAGCAAGTCATGCCAACAACATCGATTGCTTAATCGGCAAAACTTACTTCAGACTCGTTATATTTCAGCATGTGAATTTTATTCAAATGAAACCTTTACTTCAATTTTGAAATGTCTCTAGAAAGTTGTACCATGCCTCATTGATAGTTTAATAAAATCAATCAGCTTTGATAGTTAATTTCGCAAGATAACAAAAGAATTCTGAAGATGGCGAAACAGTTTTTGTATTTAATCTGCTTAATGTTAAGGTTTAAACGGAATGCTAATGATATTCTAAATGAAATTATGAATAATTTTGGACGAATATATAATCGTTCAAATTATCTAATTCTAAGATAATATTTCACAACTTTATTTCGCTATAAAACTTTCAATAGTTATATAACGGCCGTTTCCAAACGCCAATGAATTTCGCAGCACAATCTAAGAAATCGATATTCAGGTAAATGAAGGCTCGGATGATATTTCTCGTGCACTATTCTACTGTCCATACAGATTGTGTTCAATCTCAATTTCTTTCTTTTTTCTTTCGATTCGAAGATTGGAATGCAGTGCCCTACATACTAATTTCCAGATTTGGCAATTTGCAAATGTTTCCCATTGAATGAAGTTAATTGTAAAGCTGGTTTCAAACCGATAAATAGTTTGGTTTGTGCTCTTTGGGCTGAATTTTATATTCTTTAATTCATCTTAATCAGATTTATGCAAGTTTCATTTTTCTGAAAGAATAAATTGTGCATTTTAGAAAGGAAAATTATGAGATGCAGAATTTTTTAGAATATATCAGTTCTTAAAATATGGACTTAAAAAATTTTAAGAATGGAATTATTCATCGACTACACTACCCGTGTTGACCCTTGTCTTATGTGTCTGAGCAATTGACGTTTTCATGCCAAGCCAGTTTCGAAACATTTCTAACCATCTTTAAAAAGTTTACTCGGATCGGCCCATTCCCATATTTTAAAAATAGCTAGTTTAAATGAATGAATGACATGCTTGCAAAAGAAAATTTAAAAGCAATTTTTTATAATTGCGCCTTTTAATAGCGAGAATTTTTTTAATTATCTTAGCAAAATTTGTCAATTTTTGAAAATTATTCGGAATTACATTTCTTATTTTAATCTGTTAGGCAACGAGATTTCTAATTTGGAAATGCTTTATTCAAATATTCATATTTTAAATTTTACCCGATCGAGTTTAATGTCCCAAGCAATTCCTTTTAGTCTGCCTTTCTGTTTAAAAACCAGATTTTGCCTATATATTAAATAAAGCCCTCAATCTTTAATTTCACTCCCTATTCTAAATTGTTTCTCAAAAAAAAAAAAACGGTGGTATATATTGCGAAAGTAATTTGAGGTGTTAACTCGGATGGCATCTGACCCCAATGGAACATTATTAATTTTTGTAATATGTCATAGAAAAGTTATTAATTTGTCATTTAATATTAAAGATTATACTGTTAAATCGTGTGCTAATTACGCGTATGGATTCACTCTTTAATTATCATTGCACGTGTTCTTCTACCAGTTTATTAAATAAATCCGTGTTATACGACTGACTACAGATAGATAATACAGAGAAAATAGGGGAATTGCGCTTTTTGATTGTCAATTTCTGCGCTTATCTGATCTTTCGAAAATGACTTTAGATTGAAATATGTAAATGTTCGTTGGTATCGAAATTCTGTTCGCAAGGATATTGAAAGCTGTTTTTGAGGTGGTAAATCATCGAGATCCTTCCGATGGCACATCAAAAATTGCAAGTTAAATCATTGGTAGAAGTTAGGTTGGGGTAACGATAGCTTTGAGTCAGTTAAGATAACAATAAATATCCCGAATAGGGAATGTCATATAATTAGGAATTTAAGCCAATTCCTAAGTCAGGGATTGCAATTTCTTCTGATATTGAAATCTTTTATATTCGAACTTGAACCATGAGCGATATATTGAGTTCATGTGCATGCATGGAAGATAGACGATTATTCAGAATGCTAAGTTCCGTGTACCTCTGGAATATTTGCAAACAGTCCCAAAGGAGCATCTGTCGATACGCAGGCACGGAATCAGATCTATCTTCGAATGTCCTCAAGTAACATAAAAACATATTCCGATGTTACGAATATTGTCCGGCGATCCAGGATGACTAGCGTTTTAACCTTTATTGCGCAAACCATTTGCAATCCTTATTAAAAGGCTTTATTATATTGCCAAGATTGCCATTTATCTTGAGAAATACGTCGACTGGTTATTCCGTTAATTTTTGGATATGAATGTTCTGGGAATAATATTAATTTTGAATATGTTAAGGAGAAACCTCAAGTAAGATCTGGATATGAGACATCGCTATGTGCGAGTAAGGTCAGGAAAATTTAGATTTTCAGTTAGTCCATCAGAAATCAATATTTTACAGTCGGTAGACTTGAAATAGACAAGAAGATAGCTATCCACAGCATGATTTTTCGAGTGGGAAGCTATTTCCTCCAATGAAACCACTCAAACGTATGGTTGTAGGGGTAGCAGTTAATTCAAGAGGTCAGGCTAAAACACTGCAAAATTTTAAGGCTTTTAATTTTTAAGCATTTACATGAAAAAGGCTAGATTAAACAAGACTATGGAGATCCATTAAACTGCTCAGGCTCGCAAATTTCTTGTAGAATTGATGACTATATCGTTGCATTGGACTAGTCGATTGACAACAAGTTCACCATTTGGGCATGGGTCACCAATGAATTTCGTTCTATTTCTTCTGTTGGCGCTTCTTGTATTTTTTTTTGGGTAAATCACAAGCTTCAACATTTGCAGAGCTTTACATCTGTCATGAACGCAATGTTCGGAAATCGACCGCTGAGAATATAAATGGTAATTTTGCATTTCGCTTGCGGCATTTGATAACAGATTGCGAAAATTTTAAAACATCTGATGCAATATTGTATATTTTGAAAATCGATTCTTTTCTGGAGAGAATGGCTATCTTTTGTTATCTCAAATAACCACAATCCGTTACCGCAAAAATTCCAAAATACGTTATGCCGAAAGTAATTCCATTTGGATACGAAAATGCAAATAGAATTGATATCGAAGTTTCTTAACTTGAACATACTCACTAGGATGTTTATAACCGTCTTAGAATAGAATGCATGATTCTTCCGGATATGAGCCACTGCCTTTATCTTCTATAGTTTTGTGTGATTTTTGTATAATTTGCAGCCATTGGAAATTTAGCTTACTATTGATTAGTTCTGCCCCCTGTGTGTGGAGTGCTTTTCCTTGCCCCCTGTGTGTGGAGTGCTTTTCCTTGCCCCCTGTGTGTGGAGTGCTTTTCCTTGCCCCCTGTGTGTGGAGTGCTTTTCCTTGCCCCCTGTGTGTGGAGTGCTTTTCCTTGACCCCTGTGTGTGGAGTGCTTTTCCTTGACCCCTGTGTGTGGAGTGCTTTTCCTTGCCCCCTGTGTGTGGAGTGCTTTTCCTTGCCCCCTGTGTGTGGAGTGCTTTTCCTTGCCCCCTGTGTGTGGAGTGCTTTTCCTTGCCCCCTGTGTGTGGAGTGCTTTTCCTTGCCCCCTGTGTGTGGAGTGCTTTTCCTTGCCCCCTGTGTGTGGAGTGCTTTTCCTTGCCCCCTGTGTGTGGAGTGCTTTTCCTTGCCCCCTGTGTGTGGAGTGCTTTTCCTTGCCCCCTGTGTGTGGAGTGCTTTTCCTTGCCCCCTGTGTGTGGAGTGCTTTTCCTTGCCCCCTGTGTGTGGAGTGCTTTTCCTTGCCCCCTGTGTGTGGAGTGCTTTTCCTTGCCCCCTGTGTGTGGAGTGCTTTTCCTTGCCCCCTGTGTGTGGAGTGCTTTTCCTTGCCCCCTGTGTGTGGAGTGCTTTTCCTTGCCCCCTGTGTGTGGAGTGCTTTTCCTTGCCCCCTGTGTGTGGAGTGCTTTTCCTTGCCCCCTGTGTGTGGAGTGCTTTTCCTTGCCCCCTGTGTGTGGAGTGCTTTTCCTTGCCCCCTGTGTGTGGAGTGCTTTTCCTTGCCCCCTGTGTGTGGAGTGCTTTTCCTTGCCCCCTGTGTGTGGAGTGCTTTTCCTTGCCCCCTGTGTGTGGAGTGCTTTTCCTTGCCCCCTGTGTGTGGAGTGCTTTTCCTTGCCCCCTGTGTGTGGAGTGCTTTTCCTTGCCCCCTGTGTGTGGAGTGCTTTTCCTTGCCCCCTGTGTGTGGAGTGCTTTTCCTTGCCCCCTGTGTGTGGAGTGCTTTTCCTTGCCCCCTGTGTGTGGAGTGCTTTTCCTTGCCCCCTGTGTGTGGAGTGCTTTTCCTTGCCCCCTGTGTGTGGAGTGCTTTTCCTTGCCCCCTGTGTGTGGAGTGCTTTTCCTTGCCCCCTGTGTGTGGAGTGCTTTTCCTTGCCCCCTGTGTGTGGAGTGCTTTTCCTTGCCCCCTGTGTGTGGAGTGCTTTTCCTTGCCCCCTGTGTGTGGAGTGCTTTTCCTTGCCCCCTGTGTGTGGAGTGCTTTTCCTTGCCCCCTGTGTGTGGAGTGCTTTTCCTTGCCCCCTGTGTGTGGAGTGCTTTTCCTTGCCCCCTGTGTGTGGAGTGCTTTTCCTTGCCCCCTGTGTGTGGAGTGCTTTTCCTTGCCCCCTGTGTGTGGAGTGCTTTTCCTTGCCCCCTGTGTGTGGAGTGCTTTTCCTTGCCCCCTGTGTGTGGAGTGCTTTTCCTTGCCCCCTGTGTGTGGAGTGCTTTTCCTTGCCCCCTGTGTGTGGAGTGCTTTTCCTTGCCCCCTGTGTGTGGAGTGCTTTTCCTTGCCCCCTGTGTGTGGAGTGCTTTTCCTTGCCCCCTGTGTGTGGAGTGCTTTTCCTTGCCCCCTGTGTGTGGAGTGCTTTTCCTTGCCCCCTGTGTGTGGAGTGCTTTTCCTTGCCCCCTGTGTGTGGAGTGCTTTTCCTTGCCCCCTGTGTGTGGAGTGCTTTTCCTTGCCCCCTGTGTGTGGAGTGCTTTTCCTTGCCCCCTGTGTGTGGAGTGCTTTTCCTTGCCCCCTGTGTGTGGAGTGCTTTTCCTTGCCCCCTGTGTGTGGAGTGCTTTTATTAATTGAATCATATACTGAACTAACTCTAAAGAACTGATCACTTAGAAAGACCTTTGTATGCTAAACTACTAGTGGCTGCGAATTACAATTGCAAGTGAAAAGCGATGGTGGATACAGGCAGGCTGTAACTGTTGCTCGGAAGAGGCATGCATTGCATGACAACTACTGGTATAAACATCTTGGTGGAAAAGGAATCCTATACCTCATTTCTATTTGCACAATCGTATCTATATGCAATATTTTTTCGGCATAATCGATTTCGGCATTTTTGTAGTAACGGATTTTGTCGTTAACAAAGGATTGCCATTTGAAGTTCTGAAAATGATCGTTTTTTAAAACTAAGATTTCATCAGAGGTTCTTAATGATAGCAATCTGTTTGCAATTAGATGCCGCAAGTAAAAAAAATCATCCATATTCTCTGCAGCCGGTTTTGGAATAGCTCTGCATTCATGATAGGAACCCTGCAATTCTCATATGTTGAAGCATGCGATTTACTTAACAAGAAGCACTAAGAGATGAAATAGATTAATATTAGTAGTGAGCCATAGCCAAATGGTAAATTTTTTTTTGTCAATCAACTAGTCTAATGCAATGGCTATGATTATCAACTTCACATAAAAGTTGAAAATTTGAGCCGCCCAATATATCCCCATTATCTTGCTTAATCTAGCCGTCTTTTCATGTAAATAGAAATAGTTTATAACAATTGAGCCTTAAATATGCGATATTTTAGCATGACCTCTTGAATTAAATGCTCTCCATACAACTATATGTTTGAGTGGTGTCATTGCAGAAAATAGCTATCCACAGCTTGATAAAGATGTCATCTTGCTATTTCAAGTCTACTGATAGTTAAACGTCTGATTTTTGATAGGCCAACTGAGGATGTATAAAGATTTCCTGACTATACTTGCACATAATGTCTCGTTATATCCATATCTTACTTGCAGTTTCTCTTCTGCATATTCCAAATTAATATTGTTCCCAGAACATCCATACCCAGAAATTAACAGAATAACCAGACGATCTATTTCTCAAGATAAACGGCAATCCTACAAATATATAATGAATCCCTTTTAACAGAGATTGCAAACGGCCATACGCAATAAAGGTTAAAGCACTAGTCATCCTGGAGGACCGGACGATATTCGATAAGATCAGAATACGTTTTTGTTACTTGGGGATATTCGAAGACAGGCCTAGTAATTTCGTGCCTATGGAAGGACAGATGTTTCCTTGGGGACTTAGCTTACAAATATTCCTTGAATGCATGGAGCTAAGCAAAACAGACGGTTATCCAGAATACCATCATTGCACATAATCTCAATATATTGTACATAGTTGAAGCTTGAATGTAAGGGAAAAGGTCTCAATGACAGAAAAAATTTTAACCTTTGACCTGCGAATTTGCTTAATTTTCTAATTAGATGGCATCCTATTTGGGGCATTTATGATTATTTTAATTGTAATACAAGGAGCATCTGAGATAGTGAAGAGTTTTTAAGCGATTTTTGTATTTAAAATTAATACCTTCATTTGATTTAAACAAAATTCAGTAATTTGTTGCGTTTGTCATTTTGTGAAGGGATTGTATTTGCATAGCGTCTTGCAATATTTCTTGCGTAAAAATAATGGAAAGGAAAAGTTTCAAAAATCGAACTTTTATGCTAATAAATGCGCATCTTTAACGCAATAGGCAACATTTTAAGTGTTTCAACTTTACATAATTGTCCTCCTGCTGGTGTGGTGTGGAAGCTTGGAACAGGGAGTACTATCTCGAGTGTCGTCCCCGTCAATTGACCGCGGCTCAATTACGAGGAATATCCCAAAATAGCCCTAGTGTTGCTTTAAAATGCGACGTTTATGTAACTGAACTGAACTCAATTTTACACATTTTCTTTCAAGGATTTGATTTTTCATTGTTAAAATTATTCGTTTCAGCTTGTTTGTATTTATTAATTGCAAAAGAACTACTCTAAATCCTACCAACTGTCCGATCGATAAAATCATTCACCTCTATTTGAAAGCATTCATGAGTCGGAAATTAAAATCCAAATAAATCAAATGGACGCCTTCTAATCCTCCTTCGAAATTGAATTTCATTATCAAACATGCTCTGAATATTCAGAATGGTAAGAACAATAGCGCATGCATAATTGAGTTATTGAACCTGTTAATTCCCATTTTTGTTCTGCAATCTAAAAGGTTACTATTTATAAATAAGTTCATGCAGCAATACTAATGGCAAAAGTAAATGTAATAATTTCGCTGTTTATTATTAACATTACGCATTTTCATTAACACATTCGCTGTCGGTAAAATTGATATATCCATCCTCAGAAGCCGAATTTCAAAATAAAGCGTATAACTTATCATAGTCGATCGTCGTCCCAGAACGTCGCCGGCATACGAGGTAACACCATGCTGACGTCAGTGGCAGCGAACGCGTTAAGCTATATTGGCTTAAAAATATAAACTTCGTCACTGAAATAAGGCTTGAATTTTCGCAGTTTTTTTCAATGGTCTGTTTTCAGCTTTGAAAAACCAGTGGATGATTTTAAACCGTTATCGAGCAATTTATCAAATCCAGGTTCTTAATATTTTGAATTTTGCAAATTGTTTCATTTTTGAAAGCGATCCTACAGATAGAATTAAGAAAATTTTCCCGCCATTATTTTTGCAATGAATACATAAACTCGGCATTTTGTTAGTCAGGCTTCTTAGAATGGAACTTCAAAATCTTGTTTGATAATGATTATCTATATTATATAATTCCACTGAAAGTTTTTAGAATAGTATCTATTGTAATTGTGTATCTTTCAAGAATGGATGCGCTGCTTCTCATTCTCTGGTGTTTTAAAGTTCTGGTTACAAAGCTTTGTTCCAAAGTATTTTAATATTTAATTCTAAATATTTTTAAGGGAGAATTTTTTCAGACAATTGGAAAGTACTTTTGAAATTTTTCACAAGTCAAAACTGTTTGAGAATTATTAATGTAAATAGTGTCTGCCTGTGGGACTTTTTTTCCTATGGCTCACCAAAACTTGGTGTCCCAATTCAAATTTGAAACAGAACCCATGTAAATTCAGGATTTATGAATTAATATTTTTTCCATTGAATACTTGAAGAAACTGTGAATCGTCTTTCTATTATAAGATATAAAGTAAGCATTTGTTTTCTCACTGAGTTTTAAAGAATTTCTCTGGTATACATTTCGTATTTTTACTGCAATTTTATTATAAATACAAAATTGCTATGTTAGAAGCAAAATCTAACGCAAGCTAAAATGTATTGAATCGGAAATTTCTGATTTTCAACTTTCGAAAATCTATTTTTTTATTCTTTTGGAATGTTAAGCATATAAAGCACTCTTGCCTACCAAATGTTCTCTGAATGGATTAAACCATATCACTGAAATCCAAGCTAATCCTTGGTTTCAATATTCCTTCCCTCTATCTCCAAATCAAATCTGTTAATCCATTCTTTATCTTCTGAAATAAATTATTATTAACTTTTTATTAGATCTGAAAAAAATTCGGCAAATTTGTGTAATATTTATACAAATAAAGACTTATTAAGTATATTCAGAAAAGGAGAATCTTTATCAATTACTGAAGCGTTCAATTAAATGCATCAACTTTCGCAATGCAGCAAATTTCTTGGAATTTGCTTTCAAAATACTGAGAGAAACTGGGTCGTTTTCTATAGAAGTGACTCAATTTATTTAAGCCTCGCATGATTTTCAGATGCTCTTTTCTTGAACAGGAATCTACATTCATTCAAGGACACATTAATTTGATATAAATTGTGTGCGGAACTCGCATGTCGTGAATGTTCTATGGACTCTATCGCAGTTTTTGAGATTTGTTTCAATTCAAATGCATCTTGAAATTGGAAATTCTACAAATTAGAATGGGCTTTTTGGCCATTCGTGAGTAGTTCTGATACATACTAGAGATCAATAATGCTGAATTGTTTGAAAGTTCTATATCTCAAGTTTTGTTGTCAATTATTGCTGAATTACTCCTGCATCTCTTTCAAGACTATTTGTGGCAAAATTGGATTCCTCAGTCTTGCTAAAAATGTCAATCAGATTTATGTCACTAACCAGGCAGTAGCATATTCATAAATCTGCCCATCGGTTCACAACCGTGAACCAGTTTTTATTCAGATTCAACTTGTAGCGGTTACATTAACTCTACCATCTTCTCTTTCGATACAACAGATGGCATTACTTTATTAACATCAAGGTAAATTCCCATGATCCTATTGCGAACTCCGAGTGTCGCGTATTTTCATGCTTGTGGGATTTTTTCTTTCTGAAATAATAAGGAAATTGAGAAATGATTAAATAACTGTTCCTTATTTTCATCTACCTCATAATGTAGTTATGAAGAGTCTCGTTCCTCTACAAATTTTAATATTTAAATTCTTCCGTCTTCATTTAAGTGACTTGAAATTTCAAAGTCTTTTTTTCAGATCTGACATGATTAGTGAAAATTAACAAGTTTCTACAATGATACGAGTTTAGTAGTTTCATCAAATTTGGCATCTTCATAAATTTATTCCTTTGTCTCCTTTTCTAGCAACACAAGACTATCAATTTCTTTTTTGTAATGGTGCTTTGAAAATACAGTACATCATTCATAGGAAGCTCCATTTTAACCTAGAACGATTACTCAATACTTTAAGCTGGACATTTGATCGAATTCTCTATAGGGAAAGGATTGTGACCATCTGAATGTCTTTCAATTTAATTTTGGCTAGGTAATTCAGGTAATTCCAACATCTTGAATTATTTGTAAATGCAATTTAATATTGGCATTTACATCCAGATTAAGGTACAACATTTTAATTGGTAAAAGTTTAAAACTCTAGTCATGTGTAAAAGATTACAAAATGACCGTCGAATGCTTACAAGCTACATCACCCAACCTGAAATGAACGAAATATTGGAATTAATGTATTAAATGAATTTACTTCCAAGGTATTGTAAAACTGTTATCGGTTTTGTATAAATGAGTTCAATTATAGATACTTTGGTGTGTGCGTTTCATTCATGTAATTTTATGTATGTAACTGCTTTGTATCGTTAATTTGTTACCCAAATGTCAGTTTTCTTTTATGAATATTAATGTACAATTTTCTTACTTGTATATTTAATGCCTGCTTATTTTCCTGTTTATGAATTTCGTGATTTTTTCCATAAATTGTATATAAAAGTGCTTTGACTGCAAACACTTTTGATCTGTTCAAAATAAAGATGTACTTTGATTTTAAATTTGTTAGTATTACTGATTAAAATATTCTTCGCTATGAATAATCTATTGGCAAAGAATATTTTAACATATTTAAAGTTCTGAAGACTTGTCTTTAATATTCCTGTTTAATACACAAGGTCTTTAGCTTTAAATTTAATCCATAAAATGAAATTAATAGAAACATTTCTACCCATTTGTAGCATTTTGAAGGAAACGTATAATTATTTCCTGATTATCGTATTTCACTAATCAGTGTTTGAAATTGCATTATTTCTTAACCTTTAATATATTCACTTGTATGAAAAAATTTTAATGAAATATTTCTATAAAATACCGTATTGATGTATATGTAAAACAACGTAAATTTCATGTTATCGTTCGAAGTTGCTTTGTAGCAACTGAAAAATTTCTCTAATTTTCTCTCGACTATTGTTTGCCTAGTAGTTGTCTTGCAGGAAATGGTCTTACTAATGATATTAAGATTAAAAATTGAACCACTACATTAGAATGTTCTTTTTTGATAGTTGAAAAAATAAAAAAAAAAAAAAATTGTTAAAAAGGCGCATATTTTACTAAAAATAATAATTGATAAACAGTAAGCTCGGTATTTAACCAGGTATAACCAGTTAAATACTAGCATCATATGTTTCAGCTATAAGAATATTTAATATGTTAATGAAACAGGTTACCGTGATTTAATTGAACACTAGAATTCTTATTTTTATCGAAGAAAAAATTAAACTAATCCGGCAATGCTTACTCTTTATTTCAAACAAATGTAATTCTTTATAAAATGTGAAAGAAGTTTAAGAAAATTAATTACGAAATTCTTAATGCATTTTTAATTACTTCTCCTTAATTTTTTGCTCTGAAGTGTCGGTCTAATTTAGGAAGTTACTTGTATGAAAATAGTACAAGGAAATAAGTGTTTAATCAAATCAAAAGAAGCCTTTCTATTTTTTTATTAATATTTGTCATGCAATTCTGTTTGTATCTAATTGCATTCTGATATATAGTGTGTGGTTTTAATAAATGTATTTGAATAAAATGTGCCAGATTTGTTTTACACTCGTATATTTTCGAAATTTTAATTTATGAATTTTTTTCTTGTTATGTCGTGCTTGTCAATGAAAAGGAGACGGGTTGTGTCTAAAGAGCGTCTTGCTTCTCCCGTCAAAATAACCACAATTAACTGATATAAATGCAGATCCAAGACATACATCCTCTATACTTGAAAGTATTGTATGGTTCCAATGTTTCCATGGTGCCCTTGCTTGCTTGTCTCGATCGATCCGTTGACATTTAGTTGATTTTTTTTAAAGAAGTTTATGATAATGGGAAGTTATGAAGAATTCAAATCGAAATTAGCGTGTTTAGTCTTGTCCTTATGCTGTTTGATATTATCTTTGTTTATCTTTATTCCTTTCAAGAATTCTGCACCTTGTAAGGCTCGGTGGCCTGGTGGTAAAATCTCGGTTTCGGAACAGGAGGGTTTCAGAATCGGCACCCGATTCCATTGAAGAACCGTTGTGTAAGCGGGTCTGGTGCACGTTAAATCCATCGGGCCAAATGTCCTCCCGTAGGTGTGGTGTGGAAGTTTGGAGAGGGGTGCCAGATTAGATGTCATCCTGGTCATCGGACTGTGGTTCAAAATTACTAGGTTCCACCCAAAATAACCCTAGTATTTCTTTAAAACGGGAAGTTAATATGACTAAACTCTGCGGTTTTGTTGGCCTCGGCGGTACATTGCATTACTGATAAGTTTTAAATGTTTTTAGTGTGATAGTCAATTGGTGAGTAGTTCCCTTTATCAGAAAAGAAACTGAGGATCTCTTTCTAACCTTCATGGTTTAACTAGGCTTCTGGATGTAATGTGCCGGTTTGCTGCGATTTCAAGTTCTGTTGAGAAACTCATTAGCCGATTGTGATTAAACATAGCGTCGCCGCAACATGTCTCCTTTTCATAAAAAATTTTGGATTATAATGGACTTTTTGTCATTCACAGTAAATAACAAATTAGCTGTTAAATTTTTCTATTTAGAAATTGGTGCTATGTAGTATGTTTACTTTCTGTAGTAGAAATAATGTACATGCTTTTGAAAATTACTTTTGTGTAAAAGTTTGATAAACAATTCTTACTGTGGTGATAATTTTATGAATTAAAATACTGTAATCTTTTTTTTCCATTGTTCTAATAAAATATGTTGCAAATACTGTTCTTTGAATGCAATTATTCACATCAGTTTTTAGTAATAGTACGAAATCTGATAATTTTTATGCTTTGTAGTTTTATAACTATTAGCATGAATTCTACATCTTAGTTGCGGTATATGTTGCAGTAGTAAGATTGCGATGGCAGGCTGCTGATATCTCCTTCAAGATCTTGATATCGCCAATTTTCAATCTTGCAAAAATTCTGCCTTTTATGTCAGCTTAGAACATCTTATTTTTTTTTCCCTTGGCTATTGATCAAATTTATCAGTGTTGTTGCTCAAAAGCATAAAGACCGCTGTCAGGATTAAGTGTCGATTCTAATTTATTTATTTTTTAAAAAATCGGACTTAATACAAAAATTACTTTTGTGCAGTTTCTGAAATATTGCTTTAGCAAATATATTTACTTTGCTTATGTTATGATTGCTAAATTCGGAATTGAAAAAAATTATTTCTATTGTATTTGATTGTACATCAATCCTTTTATGGACAACTACTAAATATTTGGTAATAAGGATCTTGGATAAATAAAATTTCAAAATCAGATTTGAGTCATTCCGAAAAAGTTGCTACTAATGATCAATGGATTACTCACTTCTTGCATTTGAGGTCTGAGGTAACTCAAAGCATTCAATTAAATGTATTGAAATTCTAACTTCTAGAAGATGGACAACCCGCAATGTATGGAATTAAAATTCCTCAATCGAAGCACACAAATGTGTTCTAAGATGCCACTTTACTTTAAAAGTGCAGCTACATAAAAATGTTTAAGATACTAATTGTATCCACAAGACAGTACTCGTGACATGATGGATATTAGCTAATCAAAAACTGCGCCTGCCGTAACCACGGCATCTATTTCAAAAATTAATTTAATATTAAGACTTATGACCTTACTAGATGTGCCATAAGTAGCCACCTGTTTCTCGTCATTCTTCATTTTCTAGAGAAATCGGAAACATTCTTCACTTTATATTATCTCGGGAGAAAAGCATCGATTGAGTTCTCACAAAGCTATTGTATCGATTCAAAATTCCATTGCTTCGTATCAATGCTCATGATAAGTTAGTCAACCTTTCTCATGAGAGATGTGCTTGGTATAAAATACTTCTCGCTTTTTTTTATAAATGTCTTTTTTACTTCGATATGAAGCTGTAATTTAGTTACAATTGAATTTCTTCAAATACAGTTAAAATTCGCAATAACATTTTAATGCTTGTTGGTTTCAAATTCATTTAATATTCGAAAATGAACGGAATATTTTTTAAACGTTTTCTGCATATTCAAACTTATAATCCAAACTTACAAGCTGTTGCCAAATGGCAATGAACAAAGTTGAAAAGATTTCGCTTCCTCAAAGACATTTTGAAATTTTCATGTCTTGGTTTCCTAACTTTCGATTTGGTAATATGCTCATTGTTGTGTGGAGAATTTTCTCTTCATTCACCAGATCAGAGAAAAACAATCATTCACCTTGTCTGGAAATCAATTACAAATCAATCAGTGAAAGTATTTTGATCGTTGTTTTAAACTGAAGTGAAATGTTCGAATAATCACCTCACAAAGGTAATGGAAGTCAAATGTTCGGATACAGAAATGTTAGCTTTAAATTTTAATTTTTTGGAAAACGTGAATATTTATAATTTTTTTTAAATTAGTAAATTATGTCAAGCCGAAAACAAATAGCTTTAGAATGGCAATTGTTTGCTCTTTTGGCAGTGCAAAATTTTCCTCTACGTTCATTAGAAGTTATGCTATGGAGAAACACATGAGAAATATCCTCTAAAATAACACAAAATATTAAATAAATTCTACTCTTAATTTTAAAATCCAAGCTTTCAGATGTATTGAGTCATTAGAACTATCGGTGTGCTAAATCTCATGGCTATAAGTGCTGTAGATTAGTCTGGAACCTCACTGAAATACAGATATAAGCCCCTTTCTTTTATAAGAAAAGGCATGAAAAGTCCAGATGAGTAGTTTCCCATTAAAATGAATAACCCTTAATAATCGTTTTATAACCCCTGGCGTTTTATTTTTTCAAAAAAATTGGTTTAGATGACGAAAATATGAAATTATATTATTTCTCTAAGTTGGACCAATCTTCTATTTCTAATAAAAATCTCTTTGAAATTTTAATTTAAATTAAAAATTAAAGTTTTAATTTTTTTTTCCTTGATAACTGCCGAACGTTTTCATCTTGAAATTCAAAAAAATTGTCCTTTCAATTATACGAATTTGTTTACCATATAAAAAGTTTTGTACCTGTAATTAATTATACTTAAAATATTTTTTAAAGAATTTTTCTCCAACAAGAACTCTGATTGAATGTCAAACGTAACAAGAAGCGCACAATTCTGAAAGATCACAATTACTGATGAAAGTCACTAGTTAAGTTGCTTATATTTTTTTATTTTTGTTTTGCGATACAAATTGCTATCCTGTATTTTATAGAAATCATTACTGAGAAAGCAGATTTCCTGAAAGCAAATGATATATTCACTTAATTCTAGGAAGAATCTGTAAAAGATTTATATATATTTAAGATTTATACATATTTAAAATACTATTAATATAAAGAAAAACGCCAAATTTTACATTATTTAAGGTAAAAAATTGGGTTACATTAATAAAAGGCTAGAAATAGCAAGCGTATTCATTTTTAATCATTTTAGTGGAGCTGACAAAGAGCAAAGAAAATGCATAGTAGGATTATATAAGATAGGTACAAGGTTAATATGCATTACATATCGATAAATATTTGAAGCTTAAAAATATTTTGCTGGAGAAGCAGTTAAGACAAAATCGTATGAAATATTTAATTAACCATTAATATCGATAAAATATAAATTATATAATCAAAAGCGATTAGTTTCAAATAAAATTCGACTGAAAGAGGCTAATGGGGAGAAAATTCGATAAAAAGTTTGCACAAGCTGTTTGATAAATTATTTGCAAATAGTCTATCTGTCCATTTCCTACGTAGAAATATAAAACATTTATTAACCTTTGTAAGAGAGGCCGGGATAGCCTGGTTGGTAGAGCGTTGGATTTGAGTCCCTTTGGTCGCGACTTCGAACCCCGCCGGCCGAAGATTCCCTTGATGGCTCGCGCACGCATAAGTCTGTCGCGATCACAAAGTCCTCCATGTCGAGAGTAATACCACTGGGGGTACTGGATCAGGGGTGATCTTCTCTGATTCAGGTCTAAATTACGATCTGTGGATGAGTGAATGAAATGCGTGAATGAAGTCCGCCCCTCAAAAAAGGGTTGACGTGTGTGTAGTCAAGTCGTACTCTTGGCCCTAGTTGGCTCGACGATAAAAACAAGAGAAGCTCCCCCTCAGGCTTAAATCGGCTGTCTTCGAACAGCGGGCTTGTCCATGGCAAGTGCCATTAGAAAAAACAAAACAACAACAGTTGTAAGATCTTTCTCGGAACAAGAATCCGATATGAGCATCTTTAACTAGTTAACTGTTTTTCACGAGTATATTCGTCATGGAAAAAGTACAATATTTTGGGTTATAACGAGTTTATAAATCAGGAGTAGTAAGTAGTGACAATTTACAGTTTGAATTGGAATTTTAGTAAAAACTCAAACATATTCGTAAATTTCAAGATCTTTAAAATATTTTGTTACAAAGTTGAAATCAAGGGAACAAATAAAAGATTATTAATAATTATCAAAAAACAGCATATAATATGAATTGTTTTTCTTAAATGTATAGCTGTATTATATTAGTCATCCCAGAAGCAATTATGCCATCATAAACTGCTTTAGATTATTCAGTAAGTGGTGCCTGTTCATTAAATTCGGGATGGGGTTACTTTTGTACCCTTTTTACATGTTTTCAAGTGGCGACTTTCTTTATAGCTCGTATGTGGGATTCACTCAAAGTTTTCATCCAGAATGTGATGCGGAATACATACCAATATATTTTCCTGTACATTATTGTACATATTCTATTATCTGGTCAGGGATTCATTTACAAAAATATCGGACTGTAATGTTGCGACCTCCTCAAGACAATTGCAACAGCGGACATACTTTGTAATTTTGTATTTTTACAAATAGAGTATTTTGTTATGTGTGTTAGTTTATTTTTATTTCAATAATATTTGTTTACAGGGTGCGGCAAAAAAACTCGGACAAAATAGAATAGAAGTTAATTTCTTTTTAATTGTCTGCCACTTCAATTCTAACATATTTTATAATGTATCTTTTAGTTTACGTACTGATTTTTGGCTTTTTTTACAATGCCAGGCAAAAGGTATGCTATTTTAGAGTTGGAAAACGAACAGTATGAAGTCGTTTGTTTGCTTAATATGCCTCGGCAAACAGTGTCTGATGCAATCTATCGTTTCAAAGAGCTTAACAATGATGGGCAAATTCCAAGAAGTGTACGAAACCGCATTTTAAACACTTTCTGTAGTCTTAAGATTATCGAAAAGCAAGTTCAATGAAATTCGAGGGATTCCATGAGAAAGATCACTCGTGAAATGGGAATAAGGTACCGATTAGTGCAACGAATGGCAAAAACAGAGTTTGAACTGAAGCCTTACAAGTTCCAAAAAGTTCAGCTTCTCACTGAAGAAAGCAAACTTGTGCGGCTCCAAAATCGTCGAAAACTTTTGAAACGGGCCTCAAATCAGCGTTGAGAGAGATTCCTTTTTGCTAATGAGAAACTCTTTACGGCTCAAAAGCTCGTAACGCCTTGAATTATAGGATCTAGTATGTAGAACTCGAAGCACTTCAATAATTGTTGAACATCGCAAAAATCCAAAATCGCTCATGATGTGGTTCGGAATGTGCGCAAGCGGCAAAACGTATCTGATTTTTGTGGATGAGGGCGTTAAAATAAATCAGAAAGTGTACCAGAGGGACATTCTAGAAGCTATTGAATTTCCGTGGACCAAAACGCATTTCGGCAATGTAAAGTGGGAGTTTTAATAAGATTCCACACCAGCTCACAAGCCCAAAAAGACAGAAAAGTGGTGGAAGGCATTTTCCGGACGTGATATCATCTGAAGAATGGGCACAATACTCACCAAATCTCAATCGCATGATTAAAGTGTATGGTTCATTTTGGAGTCTAGGGCTTGCACTAAAACATGCAAACATTTGGACTCTCTAAAGCAATGGCTTGTACGGAAATGGGATAGATTATAGGTAGAAGACTTGCGGCCCATTGCTGAAAATTTCAATAAGCGTTTGCGTCTTTGCATCACTGCAAAAGGCGGCCACTTTGAAACAAATTAAATTGATTAATTAGTAAAAGCCTACTCTTATTATTATGTTATATTTTGTTAATTAATTTATTTTTAATCAAGTTATATTGAAAAATTGTTTGTCCGCGTATTTTTGAGCACACTGTATTTACATAAATGTCATTTCGTTACAATGCAATTTCATATTACTCATACTCTCTGTTAGACGACTTTACATCTCTAAATTTTTGCGACACAATTTAGATGCGCATTTTCCGAAGAGACCGAAACCATTAACTGATTAAGATTTTCAAAGTTTTCATCTTGCAGCTTTATTCTTAAAGTTCTTTCTGAAGAAATTACTTTTTTAAAATTTATCAGATTTTTTTATAATGCTTATTTTTGCATCAATTTAAAATATCACAATTTGGTGTTTTTATAATTATTTTTTCCCTAGAAGACTTAGGCTGCATTGTTGAGATGTGAGTGATGCGTTCAATTCTGGAATGGTTTATAATAAAATTTTTATTGCTTTAATCGCTTCATTCAGGATTTAAGGCAGTTGTCTTAGGTTTTCCCCCTTTGAGCACGGCGAGCATCGTTGTTGTTGAACAATAAAATTGTAGAGCATAAAACTGATACCCATATCCATTTGATATGAAGCACTAGTTATTTTTAAGGTCAAAAGATATTTTTAATTTTCGAAAAAAGTTGAATACGGTGAAAGAAATATTCTAAAGAAGGATCATTTATTGTAAAAATGTTTACTTTTATTTCAATGCATTATTAACAGACCACCGATATTCTGATGACGATTTAGTGTGTGTGCCAAAAGTGGCGTTACACTGGTAAAAAGCTCATAATTAAAATTTAAAAAATAGAATTTAAATAACTGTCAAAGTACAAGCCATTCAAAAAAAATCTTTCATGCGCATGTCTACTAGATGCAAAAGAAGCGAAAGACAGCCAAAGAAAATAAAAAAGCCTGAACAAAAAATAAAAGAGCAAACATAAGAAGAAAAAGGGGAAGGAAGAGTCCCATTTAAAGTTTGCAACTATTAAAAAGTCTTTAACACTTGAAGTACTAAGAAGAATGAAAAATTGCTTTACCACAAAGTATAACCAACAAAAAGTCCTTTTTTCTTTGTAGAAACATAGCATATGGTTCCATAACTCTTTCTTTTTCTTTTTTTTTTTTTTGTAATAAAATAACATATAGCTCCAAATTTCCTTTTTTCTTTATAGTAAAATAACATATGCAGTCCAAAATAAGAAAGATTAATCTATAGAAGACAAACTAGGATAAATTATTATTCCATTTGGAAAATCCTGCTTTTATTGTGATATGGGAAATCCAGGATAGCTTGAGTTTCTAAAGACAATTTTTTATTTAAAAGAATTTGGGAAATATTTTGTTGAAGTTTAATAACTTTTATCAAATAATGAAGAATAGAGCAATGGAAAATGTAATGTGGAATGTCATCATAATCACTACGACATCTACAGCTACAATATGGTCGATGATATACGTTATTATAATTTTTAACATCGTTGGTTTAGGCTGCAAATTAGCTTTGATCACAAAGCTTTGATACATATCTTGAAGCCAAATGGATAGTCAAATTTAATTTTTTCAATTTAGAGGAAATAGTTTAAGCCCAGCTGACTTTTTGCCCGACATTTTCTGATTTTTTTTAAATAACCGAGCACTTTTTTTACTTTCTTGTAGACGCAGTATAGAAAATGTATTGTAGTCATCAAAAAATTCAGACTCGAGATTGTAACAATTCTTCAGTTTTAGATCTCCCTGAGCACGAAAAATACATTTTTGCATTTGGTCGATCTGTCTGGGATAGATAACACAAAAAGCTTTGAGCTTGATGACAGAAATTTGGTACACAGTTTTTAAATCAATTTTGTAAATTTTTATCAAATTTTGAGCAAAAGCCAGATGATGTTTATTTTTCCTGCTGTTCGAATATAAGTTAACATAATAATTACAAAACGAAGAGAGTTCGATGAACAATATTCGGTACATAGATTTACATCTATAGAGTAACTGTTGAGCCAATTTAAAAATGTTGCCTCCTTAAACTTTCAGAAATATACAAATACGATAACGATTAAATATATCAATTTTTGTATTCGAGTGTGTGACTTTTATTTTAATCGGTTATGACAAAGGTACTGTGGTGAATAGCTTATAAGCCTGTGAACTGCTACGCTACCGGAGCAACTGCTTTTGTATTGTGGTCATGTTACTGGACTGCGAACCACAAGATCGAAGGTTCTATCCTCGCTCATCACAATCTTCCACAGTACCTAACAAAAGCACAAATTCTGTTTTTGGATACTATTAATCGCATGTCAGAGATTAATCGCCGAAACATTCGCCATGGTTTACACGATATACTCAGTAAAAGTGCTAAATACACCTTAAAACTAAATGTTTGGTGATTATTGTACGTGAATGACATGCAAAATGTTTTCTGAGAGAGTATGCGGGAAAATTTTGGAGAGACTACTCACCACTCCTTCTTCTCCAAATACGATATAAAAAGACAAAAGTAGAACAACAGAGATGAAAGATGTATTTAGTTATTGTTTATCTCATTGTCGAATGTGTCACGCGTGATTGAATATGAAACGCGATAATTAGATAAAGAAATTAATCCTTCAATTTTTCCTACAAAATCGCAATCACGTTTGTAACAATTTTTCCAAAAAAAAAAATTATGTTTATGAATTAAATAGATGAGTTTTAGTTATTAAACGGCATTTAATTAGTCTCGCTCTGCTACTATCTATTCGGGACTCATTCAATCTTAATCTTCCATAAGCTCGGATGCCAATCTTTAATTCTTAATTATGATTTATTATCAAAGAGGTATCATTGCTGCAATCTTTCGTTAAATATCGTTATTCGTCACGCTTGGGTCATGCTTAAGAGCAAAATGCATTTAGAATTGCAAATAAACTTTCAAGAACAATTTTTAAATTTCATACATTAGTTAACTTTGGCAGTATATGATAGGAATATTTCACGGGAGGAAAAAAAGCGAATTTTTATTGAGTCCAGAAACATTTCATGAATCGATTGCAAAATAAGTATTTCTTTCTGAGTTTGTGATAGTGTCTGCTATTCTTTATAAATAAAAAATAATAAAAAAACTATTTTTGAAAAATAAATATTTATGAGTTTTTGATAGTGTTTGTTATTCTTAGAATTAAAAAATAATAAGAAAAAAGCTTTTTTAGCAAAATAAGTATTTCTATCCGAGTTTGTGATAGTGTCTGTTATTCTTAGAAATAAAAAACAATAAAAAAAAAACTATTTTCCAGAATGCGAACTGTACAGATCACTAAGCCGAAGAACACTAAGTTAAGTTGAAGAACAATAAGCGTCACAGTTCTTAGAATTTTGCGAGGAAATGCAGAGTTTTCAAATTTACCATTTCTTTTGCAAAACCAGAGAACAGCTACTGCAATTGCATCTTGGCAGCTACGACTTAAATGAGAATATTTAATATGTTCTTTAATATCTTTTTTTATTGATCTAATTTTACTTCTAAAGCTTTTCAGGGAATAAACCAGTTTCCGTCGAAGGTCGAAAAGATACAATTTCTTAAAAATCCGATCCTCTGTTCAGATCTGAACGAGTTCTTGATCGATACGGATTTGATCGACGCATTATTATAATCATGGTTCTCTGAAAAGTTGGCGTAGCTCTCACGTTTTTTTAATTATATTCGCAAACGTGTTCTTCTGAAAATAGCCATACATACATTTACCGAAACTCCTGTCAGATTTTAGAGGGTGGATAATAATATGTATTAAAATAAATATTACGAACGTTTCTTCTTCCACGCATCGATGTAGAACGACTTCAAGGTGTATCCGCCTTAGCTGCAGGATACTGAAACTTCATGAACTTTTTAGAATTTATACTCTTATTGGTATGAAAAAAAGAGACAGTTTTTAAAAGCTTATAATTTTAAAGCTTAAAGCTTCACTTGCAATAAGGAAATGAAAAGATTTACATATTCAACCAAAATACTCTATTTAATAAATACTTTTTCACCGACATACAAAAATTTAGATTTAAAAAATTGAACTGATAATAATATACATATTTAAATAAATGTGAGTTTTAAAGAACTCATTACATAATTCAATTTTGCTGCCGAAAAACCAAACTCTTATAACTAAGGTTTTATTCGAAGGGGATGATTAATAATTAGCTTTCTTATTAATCTCGATACTTCCCGGTTTTCTTTTATTGAATGCTGTAATACTTAAAACAACTGCTGAAAATGTTTGTGGAAATGCAGCTTTAATAGATAAATCGCCACTTTATATAGTGCTTGACAAATGTTTTCAAAATATAATTTGGGGCTGTGGTGATCCGGTGGTAAGGTCACGATTGTTGAAAAGGAAGATTTCAAGTTCGAGACCCGGACCGTCGTGTAAACAGATCTGGTGCACGCTAAATCCGTCGGGGCGAGACGTCCTTCCACTCGCGTGATGGGGAAGCTTGGAGAGGAGGATGAAAGCTCAAGTGTGTCCTCTTCATCTGACCGTTGTTCAAAATTACGAGGTCCGTCTCAAAATAGACCTAGTGTTGCTTTAAAACGAGACGTTGATACAACTGAACTAAGCTACAAATTAATCAATTTGTTTGAAAACAAGAAAGAATTATTATTCAAAAACTGTTTTGAATTTTTTTCATGCCTCCCTTTTTCTAACATTTTCGAATATAAGTAATTCCCAGACGTACTGGAAACCAAAGGAAGTCATCTAGCCGAAATTCTCATACATAATGTTATTTCCCTTATCCTGTATGATACTTTTGATCTTGTGTAAGACTAGGAATACCTTGCATGGCATTAATGAGCAACAATTATAAAATAAAAATATTTGGCATGAATCTGGCATTTTTGCTGAATCTCTCGTGATAATATATATTTTCGAAATCTTTTTATAAACCGATCAACTCCAAAATGATATAAAACTATAGTTGTAGTCACACAAGACAACATAGTGAATTGCCGGCGTGCTGTACTAGGGATAGCGAGTCTTCCCCGTGATCTGGGCATCCCGTGTTCAAGTCCTGGTTCGTGCATGGTTGTCCTCTACCCTGTGTTCTATCTGTGAGGTGTGTGAGAGACCCCCCCCCTCTAAAAAGGGGTGTGCAAGCGAATGTGTGTTTCATATTCATATGAGATGATAAAAGTCACACTTCTGCCTTGGGTGCTCAGGGGCTTTGCCCTCAGAAGCTACTGCATACTCGTCTTAAATCGCTGACAGTTCGTCAGCGGGCTTGTAAAGTGCCATAACTAACAACAACAACATAATGAATTTCATTGATTTATGAGTTATCATTCCATTTATGAGTTTTTGCGTGTGCATATATACGAAAATAATGATCATCAATCGGATGAATTTTGTTCAAAATTTGATACGTATCTATATTTATATTTTATTTTTTACAACATTTTTATTGCATTATTTATATCTTAGATACTAAACGTGCGTAACAAATTTTATCTACATTGTTCTTTGTGTTTGATAGCTATCGAATTCATTTGAAAGCCATACTTCCTTTAAATGGATTCTTTAATGGATTAAATTCACGATGTTTTACTTGATTATCATGTTTTTTACTGAAAGGAGTTGTCCTTCTTTGGTGTGGTGCGGAAGTTTGGAGAGGGGGTGCCAGCTCAGGTGTTGTCCTAGTCAGCTGACCGCGGTTCAAAATTGCGAGGTCTGTCCCAAAATCTGACACATCTTACAAAGGGATTGTTTTTAAATGCAAGTGAAAAATATCGAATGGAATCAAGAATTGAAGAGACGAGATCTTTTCACGGTACTTGTCAGCTGTAAAGACGATCAAAAAGAGCCAAGAAAAAATTTCGCCAGTTTGGCGATTTCAAACGTCAAATGTGGTAATATAACTTAATACTTGAGTGTATTTTAAAAATTTAATGAAATTTTTCCTAGACACTGTTTGGTCGCCGTTAAAACCGAATTGTACCCTTTTCACTATATATGTTGCAATTCACATAAAATGAGAATCTTTATATATATATTTAATACGCTAACATACGTGACATAGAAATCGCTCTTATTATTTATCGTCGAATGGCAACAGTCAAATTTAAATAAAACGTCGTAAAAATGATTCAGAGTACTTTATTAAACGATTTTATGGCTGCGTTTAATAAAGCACTTCATTTAGCTACTTAATGGAGATGCAAAATTTTATTTGAAACGCTATAAGAAAGATTAGACGTGTGTAAAAAGAAGCTAAAGGACATGATGCAGAATTTTTGCCAATTTCTGAAATCATGCCAAATAGTTGAAAATATTCGAAATATTTACTAGAGAATATAATTAGACAATCTGAAACTAAATAAAGTAATAAAAGGTAAAAAATAACAAACATTTTTATGAATGACTTTTATACTATTTTATCTTTCTATCGATACCATATGTTCTTTAAATTTATAATAAATTGATTTCATTTAACTCCATTTTTCTGTCTTGTGAAATAACAAGGTGAAATCTCGCTAAACTACTTCTTATTAATAGTTTAACAACTAGAAAAATTAGCATTTTGGACGAATAAACTGTTATTTAACTTAATATTATATTATATTAAGAGATAAATATTTTTATTTCATTAACCATTCAGATTCAAGGAAACAAATCCTATATTTCAGTTATTGCATTTAATTAATTTTTAATTATTATTTGTTAATCTGTTTAAAATCATGGGTTCAGGATGGCGGATATGATCCTGTTGTTATCAACACGCCTATCATTAAGGGAAAATGAAGTAAATCCTTTTCATTTAAATGATAGCCTGATTTCAGTAATAGCGGAAATCTTATATGAGGCTAGACGAATGCATTGTTTCTAATCTATTATAAAAAAAAGGAAGCAAAAAATTTATAAAACAGATTAATTGAATGACACATTTAAACAAACTCATTTCTTAAGAAAAATTTAGGCAGTCTCTAACTCAAAACAAACCCTTATATTAAAGAAAAATAGCGGAAATTCAGTTAGATAGCTCTATTAAAATTCAAAGTTTATTAATCGTGATATGAAAATTATATGATTTACTCAGATATAACAGGATATATATTTTTCCCTAACAAATTGATTCCGAGAAAGATTAGGAAATTTTGTTGTTATGATTGAGAACAAGTGTCCGCTTTTTTCGTTTATTCTAGGTTAAGACCTGCCTTACTAAACAGGAAGCGATTGATTGCCACAAAATATTAGATATTTCAATTGAAGATAGAACTTGTCTTCGTTCTCATCCATTCTTTTTCGTCTTGCTTCAGGTATCAGATTTTGATTCTCCATTCTTAAAGTTGGCCGGTCATACAAAGAGAGCTTTGCGATATTAGAAAAGAGTAAATAAAAAATTAATCAGCACGAATTAATTTTTACTGACCAATATATTATTTTTATTCTTAATATCTATTTTTTACAACTAACTAGAATATGTGCCTGTCTAGGTGGGTTGTTATCTTGTAAACAGTATCTCAGATCTGATTGTCATGGATTAACTAACGGAAGTTGTTGTACAAAATATCATGAACATTGATAGAGTGTTTAATAAATCATAAAAAATTATTATTAGCTGTAAACTTTAGATTTAAATTTATACTAACATTAGAAGTTCTGTCTTCTTGTAATGGGATCTTCTGTATGCATGTTGCTCACGAACACACAAATCAAATATTATCAGAAAAATCGGATTGCAACAAATTGTGATCCACTAATAGAAAGAAATGCAATGCTGAATACAAAGTAAAAGAAATATATAAGAAAACATTAGCAATAACTTCAACTGATCTACCAGGGGAGAATATAATGAATCCGATTAAATATAAAATAATAAAAATTCCAGAATCCAATTCATTGACCATTTTTGCAATCGAACATAACCCGATAGTGTGGTGTGGAGGTTTGGAGAGGAGTATGCCGGCTCAAATATCGTTCTCATCATCTGACCACGATTCAAAATTACGAAATCCGTCCCCAAAAAAGCCCTAGAATTGCTTTAAAACGAGACGTTAGCGTAACTAAACTAAACTAAAGCAATCCAACATAATGTAAATAAAATTTGTGGTTTGCGATTTCATTACTAATTCTTATTCATGCTTATCATTATTCGTAAACCATAGATCGTAGCTTTAAAAAAAGGTATGAGTTGCTTGATGCCAAACCATAAGTTGAGATTTACGTATTCAATAATGATGCAACTAAGAAAGCTGGAAATTTTTTAAACTCCACCCAGCGTTATAGAGAACTTCAGACGATTATATTATGAATGAAGCCTACAGCAATGAATAAGATATCGATAAAGAAGACTTGTTTTACAACTTTAACTCATTTATTTTACGGTGAAACATGCTGCTTGATTAAAACGTAAGTTAAAAGAATGAAATAAATCTGAGAGACAAACATTTGATAGAATTGGTTTATGCTTTCCAAATATTGCATTTATTCATGGGAAACTCTATCCATTCTTTCCATTACTCAATCTAACAGTATTTTTTTTTAATTATTTATGTAAAAAAGCTAACAAAAGTTCAAAATAATTGCATTCAAATGTTAAATATTGAATACAAATATATATATTTTTATATATAATGATATATCTTAATCTATTTTAAATCACTTTTAATTTAGTATTTTTAATTAATTATCCCATATTATTTTATTTCAAAATTTTCTGATCCATCTCTCTCTTCTTTATTTATTTATTTCCAACACGCATTCTCAGGATTCAAGAGCAGGATAAAAGTCCCTTGTGCCCTCGGCCTTCCTTTTAAAAATACCTAAGTTTCCCTTTCTTTATAAGAATCACTCAGTAAAAAGTACTGGAGGGAAAATTTCTAACCCTTTTGCTTTTGTGCTCCGATGTAAACGGATGTATTTCATCTGTCATCCTCGTGTTCAAACCATCCTGACCAGCAAACCAACCGTCTTAAACTTTCCCGTATTATCAAGTCTTTCCGTCTTAGACTATAGATAACAGAATTAATCCTTTAATTCTTCTTCAAAATCATAATTACGTTTCCAACGATTCAATCATTGATAGTGTGTGCACAATTTTGGAGGTGTCTTTAAGCTTTATTATGTTAAAATTGTAGATAATTCATTCTGAGTAACAACTTATATATTTTTCAGAAAAAAAAGAAAATAGGTTCACATTTTTTGGTTGATCACACAGTTCTTTTGTTAGTGATAAGATATCTTTTTTCACCCTTTAAAGGGCCATTTTTTTCTAGTCATATTATGTTAAAATGTTTTAAGGCTTGAAATTAGAATAAGAAAAGAGATTCATTTAGCTCATTAGATAAATTTAATTTGATTCATTAATTAATTTGGTTAATTAATAATTAAGAAACAAATCAAGACACATCATTTTGTGTAAGATAAAGAACTGAAGCATCTAAGTTTCTGTCTTTCTAAAAATATTTGTCAGAACTGATGCCAATCTACATAATTTCATACAAAGATTGATAAATGTGGTGGGAAGCATACTTCCCACGGCTCTAGAAAGGGTTAAATTAAATATGGGTTTTGTTGCTAAATTCTGTTCTCTAAAGGTATAGACAAGGTATATATTTTTCTCTTGGGGGTTTTTTCCCCTTCCTCTTTCTTCTCCCTTTCTTTGGTCAAAATGATTTTTCTCTCAAATTTAGCATTTTTTCCCCCTTTTTTAAAAATGTTTTTCCGTTATAACTTATTGGAGACCTGCCTAATTCATTGTTTTTCCATTTTTATTTTATATCTTGGATGCTATTTTAAATAATGATACATTAAATTATTTTTTAATGTTTGAATATTTAGTAATTAAAGAAATGTCATTTCAGAGATCATCCATTTTATAGTATGCTAACAAATCACATTAGCCATATCACATCACACAGCAACATAGCATACCTCACATCACATAGCAATAGCATTAACAAAAAAAGTATGCTAGTATTGATTATTATTTCTATTTATTCCTTGAATTTATGAGTTCTTTTTTGTCACTTCCAGAAAAGCTATTGCCGATGTATAACGCAAATTTAAAGATATATTATCGTCATTAACAATCCATAATAAAATTAGGCAATGGAATATCACATCCCATTTATTGTGGTCTTAATCGTTTCGAAAAGACATTTTAGATAATGCAATAACCTCAAATGGAAAACATTTTCGACTGTCTGCTCTATAAAATGATTTTATAATTATAGACTCTTGAACGAAGTGATTTAAAATAAATCTCTGTTCCTTAAAAAATCAATACCGTTCGATAAGTTTAAACAGCATGGTACGATTGAGTGCTTGTTTACTTTTTCAATGCAGGGCACTGGAACAGTCGTATGCAAAAATGAAAGCACAAACAACGGAACGCGTTCCGTGGGCCGTGGCTGCAGTTAGGGCGTTTGCTCTCTACACTGCAGCCGCGGACTATCATTATCGCCATTGTAATCACACGCTCTTAGCACAACTAATATCTATTATTAAATCACCAACGCAAAGCAATACTACTTTCTCTCCTTCATTCATGACTTCTTTGCTCCGAACAAATATCAAAAGATAAAAAGAATGGAATGGTTGCTGAAATTCATTGATTGGAAATCTTTCGGAAGGAAAAAAAATAGCGTGCTGAGTGCGATATTAGTTCATAGCCGTCAAGATGTGATTCATTTCTGAAATAATATACAGCCAGGGCGCTCCATCCGTTAGTATTCAATACCGATTTGATGATTTTATCTAAGGATAAAAAGCCAATGCTGTTAGCTTTCAGTCTTTGGAACTCCATTCAGAATTAAATCTAGTCATATAAAGATCCCAGAGATGAGTTAAAGTCATTTTACTCGCAGCCATCGCACTTTTAAGAGGGCCGTTTTAAAACAACACTAGGGCTATTTTGGAAAGGACCTGTAATTCTGAAACGCGGTCAGATGACGAGGACGGCAACTGAGCTGGAATACCCCTCTCCCATCTTTCAGGCCACACCAGTGGGAGGACGTTTGGCCCCGACGGATTTAGCATGCATCAGGCTCGTTTATACGACTGTTCTTCGGTGGAATCGGGTCTCAAACCTGAAACCCTTCGGATCGAAAGCAGAGACTTTACCACCAGGTCACCGCGGCCCTCTTAAAAATGCGATGACTGCGAGTAAAGGAAAAATTACTATCGGTTTATAAAAATTTACGAAGGTTTTAACCACGGGAACATGAAATGGTATTAAGTCTATTCAACCATACCATTATAAAAGAAAACAAATGCCTAAGATCCCGCAACATATTCATAAATGCTATCCCATTATGCTCAAAAGCAGATGTTAAATTCTATTAAGATATTTCTACAGACCAGTGACGCATAAAAAAAACATACTTTGCCACTCACTGCATTGCAAAAGAAAAAATGCTTTACATTAAAAAAAATAGATAGTTAATGGCTACAGTGTGATTTAGATTAATATCTGCGTTCTTTCACAAGAACGATTGGATCTGAATATACCTTCATTGTCACCTCGTAAAAACTCTAAGAGTTTATCATTTGAATTGAAATCACAGGAATTTATTTGGAGTAAATATTGTCATTTTGAACAATATTTACTGAGAACGATAACGAACAATATTACAACAACCATTTAAATCAAACTTCCATATCACGTCACCAGAAGGAGTTTTGACTCCACTAACGCAAGCATGCATCTGGAACACAAATATGATTCTCAAATGCTTGATCAACTGGGGCTGAAACTAAGTCACTGTTTTCAAGCAACCACAGTCTTCTAGTCAAACTGCATGGAATAACTGGAGTAAAGGATGTTGAGAGAGTAGTTACTGCGAACTCAAATTAATAATCTTTATGGAATAATTGGCTTCAAACATGTCAAGAGAATAGTTACTGCGAACTTAAGTTAGCAAACTAAATGAAATAACTGATATCAAACATGTTAGTTACTGTGAAATTAATTTAACAATCTTTATGGAATAATTAACATTAAACATGTCAAGAGGGTTGTTACTGCGAACTCAAGTTAACATTCTTTATGGAACTATTGATATTAAACATGTCAAGAGAATATTATTTATTACGAACTTACTTTAACAATCTTTATGGAATAACTGACATCAAACATGTCAACAGGTAGTTGCTGAGAACTCAAGTTAATGCCAGGTTTACACTCTACCAGTAAACAGCGTCTGCGTAGAAAGGTTAAAAAATGCAATTCGGTTGTCGATGACAAGTAATTGTCCCGAAGGAACAACAATATGCCGCTGTATTGTATTTCTTTTCTTACTGCACATTCGTTTGTAGAATTTGGCGGCTTTTTTGGCATAGAAAAAACTGATCACTTATCATAGATTAATTCCAACATTTTTTGCTCTTTGTTCTTTCTGATGCGAGCTTTTTTTTTTCATTTTATTTGCCATTTCTTTTCTATAGTTTTCCAAATTTAGGTAGGTTGACCTTTTTTTTTATTTTACAATGTTTCTTTGTATAAATATCTATCATTTTAATACGATACGCGGTGAAAAAGAAACATTCAGGGACACTAAAACTGCAATTTATAGCCAAGCATATAATGCCTGAATCTATCTTATGAAATTGAGTCAAGCATAAATCAGTTTCTTTCTACGCATGCGCTACCTACGGACCATCTTATAACTGGGCGAAGGTAAACCCGGAATAACAATACGAATAAATAGATCTCATAATAAAATCATAAATAAAATCTCATTATGCTAACGGTAAGTATTTCACCGGAATGTAGAAAGAATTCCAGGTAATTAAATTTCTTTTTATTATTATTATTCTAAATAAGTTTCATGCACAATGTATCTTTAGTTAATTTTTAAAACTAAATCTTAGTCAGATGTTGTAAATGCATTAACTGCCATTAAATACACTAGAATTTTTCAGCTACTACGCTACGGAGGTAAATAGTTCCAGGCACGTAATATGACCCCTCCCCTCCGCCCAGTTTATTATCAGTATCATAGTAATTGTTGACAGAACTATTGCCATGCATTATTTTTTCGCTCTTTCTTTATATTTGGTTCAAAAATTGACCTATAACTTAACATTCCGTGAATAATGTTCTCTTATACCTCCTTCTAAGCTTAATATCCTTCTAGCTTAATACTCAAGGTAATAGTACTCCGCTGACCATCCCCTCAATATGCCACAAATACAATCAGCTATGATAATACAATCCACAGCTTTCATTCGGAAAACTTTCACCGTAAATTAACAACTCTCGTTTAGCAGTTTGAATTACTGCTGACAATATTCATATCTTAAAGTTTAACGACGTATTCTTTTAGGTCTACAAAATTCTTAAATACCATATGACAAATTTTAATTCTCATTGGAAACTGAGAGGGGAGGAAAAACGGCATAGAGCTACGCCTTCAACTTCATATGATGAAAACAACTGTATCAGATTTTTGTTTTACCTACAAAAGTTTTACATTTTTTAGGCAGAATTCTGTTAAATATGAGCGTCCGTGGGTGCGGTTGGGTGGGAAGGTAAGGGGTTGAGTTGCGGAAGGCGTGGGGAGCCCCTTTCAAGAGGAGGTCAGGTATTTCTGATCGACCCAACCCAGAGCGTTTGGGAACTCTGCAGAAAGAGTTCCGAACAAAGGTTCGTTACGTTCTACTTTCTAGGCCAACTTTTTTGAAAGGCACGCACAATGGATCCGTTTGTAACTACTGAAATCTGGGAGCAGATAATGTGTTATGCATTATGTTTATCTGAAAGGGGGTATCGCAAAGAAACGAGCTATTTATCATCCAAATAAGGGTACTTTAATATATTGAAGCCAGATGTATATGCTTCTCTAGCTGAAAGCCTTAATAGCACAAGTTGTATCATATTTTTGCGGTATCTTAATGATGTTGTGAAATATTCAGAATACCGAACGACAACATGAGGATATCGCACAATAGAAAGAAAGAGAATTTTTTAAATGAGTTAATATTTAAGAAGCTACTTTCTCTGTCTTTTAATCATGGTATTTCATGTATTAAGATATGATATGGTATTTCATATTTAAAGATTGTGATATATTTCAGATACATTCCCATTTTTATACATATATAAAGATGGGAAAATTAACTTCGAAGCTGAAGTATTCCAGGTTCGAAACCTGACTTCACTAAATGCACCTGATGCGTCGTGCCCGCTAAATTTGATGTCGTAAATCAAACGTCCTCCCACTGGTATGGTGCAGTAGTTTGGAAAGAGGGTCCAAATCCAGTTCAGGTGTCGTCCTCATCATCTGAACAAGGTTCAAAATTACAAGGTTCTTCTCTTAATAAGCCTGGAGTTGCTTTAAAGCGGGACGTTAATATAACTAAACTAAACCATATGTGAAAATTACCTTCCGCTTTGAAAATTCCTAAAAAAGATAATGGAAACCCGGAAATTACTACAATTGATGATATTTAATGAAATGAAATCATTTTACTAAAAGTATTTTGATGGCTTGTTTAGTTTTATTAACGTCCTGCTTTTAGTCAACGCGAGGAATATTTTAAGATGGACTTTGTAATTTTCACATATATTTGAATAGCAAGGATGATACCTGACCTGTCACTCCCCTTCCATATCACCCCTTGGGGAGAGCTATGATCCTCGACACCGCTAGATTTACCCTACTCCATTCCTACATACACGGCGATTATTTAATGGAATCGAGTTTCGAACCTGGAACTTATGACTTGGAACTTACTAGAACGAGACCTTGCCACATGCCCATTGTTGCCACATAGCATTTTTTTCGGATCTAGGGACTTTCAAGGCAAATAAGTGCATTTATATAAGGAGACAAAGTATAGGATGTAAGGAGACAATCAATGAATAATGATTCAATGTAACGAAGGAAAAATCTTTCGCAATAAGACATGGTCATGGTAAAATAGCTGTCGTTTAATATGATCACTTCGGGGCTTCAGACTGAACAACTGATAACAATAATGGAATTCGTTAATATCAGCTAAATTTTACGTTTTTATTACACTAAGAGAAAAGAAGTAAAAAAGCTAACTTCAGGGCTAACTTCAATAATTTATTACGAAAATAACAATTAAAAAATTCTTTAATTTTTCTTTGTCAACAATTATTGTTTAACAGTTGTGACGCTGCGCCAAGTTTCAAAATATCATGTGTTTGATCCATTTCGAAGTCGAAGTTTCAATCCATTCGAATCCATTTTCTTCAACACTTTTCCCTCATCTGAATCATTAACATTTATTACTTGGTCTTACTCAGAAAAATACACATGATTTTGGGGATATTTTCAACTGAGCTTTTCTTGTTGTGCAAAAAAAAAAAAAAAAATGGTTCATTAAGCAATTGGATGTCTCAAACACTGCCTTGTTGTGTGCGTTTTAATTATTTCTCTCTCCAATATGTTCAGTAGCATTGTTGTGTTTTCTTTACCTTTGAAGACAAGCAAAACAAAAGACAAGACAACTGAAGACAAGCAGACAAAATATCCCCAAAATCATGTGTGTGTTTTTCTGAGTAAGACCAAGTAATAAATGTTAATGATTCAGATAAGGGGAAAGTGTTGAAGAAAATCCACCAAGCAGAACGGTGTTTTGTTTGCCGACTAGCAGAACGGTTTCGTAAACCAGATCGCGGGGGCGATGTAAAAAGAAATTTAAAATAAATATGTGATTCCTTCATTTCTTCTTAATGAACCAATCTACATCTAGTCACCGTCACATTGTTCCGTTAAGTTCATGTTCATAATATTCTTTCTCTCTTACACCGTTCTCTCAAAAGATGCGAGCTTAAAGTGAGTAAATGATTAATGCTTCATTAATAATAAAAAATGAGAAGGGGGTGAGCGAAATGAAACTATTTATGGTTGATTGCTCATTTTAAAAGTGTTGCATCTCTTTAGAACCTCTTAGTTTGTTAAGAGAAAGCAGAGTTGTGATTATTGGTATTTGATTTTAATGCTTCATATAATTATTATACTATTTAGCATTCATTTTTTTAAACTTGGGTTTTAGTTTAGTTTTGTTATATTAACGCCCCGTTGTAAAGCAACACTAGGGCTATTTTGGGACGGACCTGGTCATTTTGAACCGCGGTCAGATGACGTGGACGACACCTCCCTCTCCACGCCACACCACACCAGCGGGAGGACGTTCGGCATGACGGATTTAACGTGCAACAAACCCCCTTACACGACGGTTCTTCGGTGGAATCGGGTCTCGAACGTGAAACCCGACGGCTCACAAGCCGAGACTTTACCACCAAGCCACCACGGCTTTTGAACTTGGGATAATTTTCTTCATATTATTATAACTCTGTAAGTTTTATTTGGAAAAATATTCTGCCTATTAAATACTATAAAAATCGAGTGTGTCAGTAAGCTTAGAAAGAAAATAATTAACTACTTAAACAATAAAGTCTCTAAAATAAAACATCATAATTTATTTTGAACATTCTCATTGAGGTTTTCTTGAAAAAATTAATAAATGTTTTAATTTCCTTATGTGATTTCGACATTAGAAGCATTTTAAGTTTCTTCTTATAGAATTTGCAATGTTTATTATGGTTATACTATGATAATTCTTCTTCCTGTGCCATGAAAGCTCATTGACCTCGTTCGCAAAATATATTTACTCTTAAAAGAGACATTTTCTACATAATATAATTGTTTTAAAACAGAGCTGTATTTCATTTAGATTGTAACAATCTTTAATTCACATAGCGAGTATAAAAGATCATGAATTAAAATTATACTCAAGATATAAATGTTTAACGCCAGTAATTTTCGACTTTGAAAGTTATTATTCAGCAAAACAGCTAAAAATTGAAACTTTTTAAACAAAAAATTGGGTAATGAGATTCGTCTTACAAATGTTACTAACCATCCTTGATATATCAAATAAGATACAAAGTCATGACTCAATATTTAAGTGAAATATATGAATCCATTTTTTTTTTCTATGAGAATGTTTAATTATAGAAATTGTAATCCAAAAAAACCTTAAATATTTTAGGAAGTGTGCTAAAAGTGCTTGCTAACCTAGTTAATTTTGATTATTTATTATTTGTTATTCTCTTAATTGTGGCAAATAGACATATATATTAAATAATTCTTTTTGGATACTTCCACAATGGTAGCTACTGAAATTTTACTAATAATGTTCCAAATTCGCTAAACTGAATTTTTATTTGAGTAAAATATATTGATTTGTGAATGAACTTCAAGTTAAAGTTTCTTTTAAAATAGTATGAATGTGATTTATTTAAAAAAGAAAATTAAATATAAATATATGATCAGAAAATGACAAGTGCTAAAAAATTAAATGTCTTAAGATTTGTAAGAAACCAGGTTTATTATCATCATGTGAGAACATGATATTGCTTTGGTTTGAGGTTTTTGAAGCGACAAAACGCACGGACAGAAAATTGGCGATTTATCGCTTTTGAGCCATAAAATTTTTGGATATTTTTCCGTTATGTTAAAGGAAGCAGTCATCAAAGGAATGGTATGCATTCACTTTAATTAAACATCTATAAATATTTCCAAAAGATTTGTTCAACAAACAAGGTTCAAGGTAATTTTTAATATATTAAAAAAATATTTAAATTCTACTGCATTATTTTTCAGAGTTATTCGTTTTTTGGTTTTTAAAGAATTAAAGCTAACAGGAGTTTTCTCCCGCCGATTTTCTTGTATTCTAACACAGATTGAAATATATTTTGGGCTTTTTATTAGAATTAATTTGGCGACTGACCACATCCAGATACATTTACGTACATTGGTGACAAGATACAATTTGATACAAGGTAGGCGATAAGCCTCAAACCAAATATCTTTTATCTAAGTGATTGGATTTTCTAGCTTTCGCAGTCATATTGTTATGAATTTGTGATATTGTTTGCCTACAGAGCAAATCTTCTGGTAAGAAAGATAGTTTTACAGATGTAATAGTGGTTACTGAATGACTGCGGAATCGATGATTCTCGGTTTTGGTGTCAAACTTGATAATCATTTGATGACTTGGCGATGAATTTGGCATTTTTGAAACAAAAGTGAAGAACCAGAATCATTGAATCTTGACGATATCTCCATTCGGATTGGAGTGCCAGCGTTTGTTCTCAAACATTCAGTACCCTGTTATGTATTTAATAAAAACCTGAGTTGTCTAATCAAGTAGATTGTAGTCAATTGAGTTGAGCTCAAGCGAGAAGTAAAGCAAAGTCTATCAAACGAGCATTTTTTAGACGTTTTGCGCTGTTGCAGTTGTTTAACAATTATTTGTGGCTTGTGTACTGCTATTTATTGCAGGTGCTGTTCTTCAGCGTGCTTCGGCAATGTTTTACTAAAATGTATTCATATAGAATAACTATCGCTATCCATTATAAAGCCATTGGACATTCACTATACACCTAAGGGATGAATTTTCTCTTAACAGTATATATAAACTAATAGAGGAATATACAAAACGACAGACATTCAAACTTTGCAGGATCATGTCCAGAATTTGATACATATTAATAATTCAAATGATAAATCTGTTTACTTAATTTTATCTACCTTATCTTCAACATTTCTGATTGTGTCTGCGAGATATTTGGATTATGACACACATCACAACGAGGATAGACTTAAAACCGTTAAGACCGTTTAAAAATAAAATACAGCAAGTAAGAGCAAATAAATTCTTTTTTCCATTCGCCATTTATAACTAGTTGCCATTTACTTATTAAGTTTTTGACTAGACACAGTTTTTGTTAATTGAATTAATTGCTTTTCCACGTAAAATCTATGATTCACTAGCAAGTATTCTTAATTAAAACAGGTGTGTGTGTGTTCCAAATTTTTATCTTAATTTAACCTATACAAACGTCATTCTAAAATGCTCTCTTAATTCCTGATCCAATTCCACTTTTGATTTAATTCATTTTACACGTGCTCTATAAAACTGCACACTTTAGCTTTTTCTCACACTCCTAATGAAAGGATCAAATTCGTTAACGTTTGTAACATTCTTCTAAAGATACTGAAATTTTCCTATCCTAAGTCGGCATGCGTCACAGAAATCCTTATCAAAATACCACTGTAAAAAACATTGAAGGGAAAATTTCGTTCTTTTTAGCTCTTCTGCTCTTGTGTAGACTGACGTATCTTGTCATTGACGTATCTTCCTTGTACATAATATGCTTCTCGGAAAGCGACGGTATATCTCTATATATCTCTTATTTCGGATTGATCTGTATGCATTTGCATGCTTTTTTTCCCATAGTAATTTATGTTTTTATTTTATATTTTTATCAAAACTCATTCTGTATTTACAATTACTTTGATCTAGAGATTTAATGTATCTAGATGGTGAGGACATTTATGATGTAATTTCTTCTCTCTATCAACCGATAAACGCTCTTAATTTTTTAGTGAGTATATCAGTTTGGGTTGATAAAAATAAGTGAATGCGGTTGTTCCAGGAAAATATTCAAATAAAAATATTTTCAATCAATAATTTCACTATTTTTCCTTAGAATGAATCGATTGTTTAGACTAAACAATACAATAGCAACAGAGAGGTGATATAGATTCGTTGGTTGTTCCAGTTTTTCTGGCGCAAAAGCCATGTTTGGCCATGCTGCACCAATCAGATGGTAAAAGTAGAATAGATTTAAAAACACATTAATTAAGATATGAAGCACAGGTATAAGGATAAAACCTCATAAAATATGACAATGAAAGTAAGAGGGCATTCTAGATTTTTAAATTATAAGATATAAATTTTATGATTCAAGCATATTTAAAAATCAGATGTAATGTTGTTGTTTCTTATGTCACTTGCCGCTGTCTATTGCCGCTGTTATGTCACTTGCCGTTACCTATTTTGAGCTGGTGAGGGAGCGTCTCTTTTTTTTATGGTAGCTCCAACTAGGGCCAAGAGTACGACTTACTACTCAAGCATCACTCATTCGCTTGCACAACTCCTTTTTACAGGAGGGCACATTCACACATCTCACAAATAGAACAACGGAAGAACAACCATGCCCAAACCGGGACTCGAACCCAGGACGCCCAGGTCAGGGGGAAGACGTGCTACCCCTATGCCAGGATGCCGGCAGACGTGATGTACAAATATAAAGAAGAGAAACGTTAAATACCGACAGAAAAAAGTGCTAAATGCAAGTAAATATATATTTTTAAATTCTTAATATCGCTTTTAAGAATTAAAAAAAAATATTTGGGTAGTACGTTTCACCCAACAAGTCATGGTGGTATAGGTGTCTAAAGTATAAATCTCAGAATTGCTACGAAGCCAAAATATTTTAATTCTTTATAAGACAAATACGATGGGAGGGGAATCGAGAACCATTGTTGCCCGAGCAGCAGCATAGCCCCTCCTCCAGCAGTATTTACACTTCCAATGCTGCTGCGCATGCATGTGTGTGTGAACATTAATTTTTGTGAATTATTTGAAATTATATTAGATTTTTACTCAACAGTAGTTTTCAAAATTTTCAAAATGAGGTTGCAATTGTCCACATTCGATATCCAGACAAATGCTAACATATAATGGTGACGAGCCACAGTTTCATGACAATATCCTCACTTTCTCTTGTAATGTTAGTTCCTGTTTTTACGTATGTGTCTTCGAAATTCACTATTCTCCTGCTTCCTCAAAGGGAAGGAAAATTTCTTCATGAATCTGCATTCTCTCTCTCTCTCTTTTTTTTTATCTTATCCATGTATCATTGTTCTTATTTACAGCGCAGGGACCATTTATTTCAATTTTTTTTTTTTACGTAATGCTATTTACAAAGAGAAATTCGTAATAATCATTGACGCTGCAACATAGAGGCAAAGAAAGTATCTCTTGTAGCGACAGCAGCGGCGAAAGGTCAGACATTCTTAATCGACCCAACCCAGTGCGTTGAGAACGTTGCTAAAGCTCCTTTTTTGCGAACAAAAGCTCGTTACGTTCTTGTTTCTAGGCCAGATCGCTTGGGAAAGGCGTAAACAATGGGCTTGCCCGCAGCAAAGAGTCGAAACCGTTCCTCCGGCGATCCGAGATGAGAAAGAGGAGAGAGAAATCAACCCCGGGAATTCTAAGGAGTGGTCAGCACACCCCCACTCTACTGATTAGATTTCTCATTATGCGTCTCCGCAGTGACGGACACGGTTACAGAACATTAAGGTTTAAGATGATTAGAAAATATTTTTTCCCAGGAAATTACTTACGAATGGCTAGAAGCGATATGCATTTGAAAATTCCGTTTGTTCACTTTATTTAATCTAATCTGCAAGCGCCTAAATCTCTCTTCCGCCATGAGATACGCGAAAACTCGTGTGCTCAGTCAGCGCGAATGCGTGACTCAGGTCCTGACAGTGAGAGAGGTCTAATTCGTTTGACCCTGCGTTAAATGAGATCGAATCAAAGGGAAAAGAAATGAAACAATTTGTGCGCATTTTAATGCATTTGATAATTATAATGTAATGAAACGAATATCAGATTCACAGCTGTACAATGCAAGTGTCTTGCATAGGTCGTATTAGGTGAAAGTATCACTGGAGTTGATTATAAGACATTTTAAACAAGAATTCAGTGCAGTTCTTATTTGCATTTATTTGTTAAGAAATCTTTGAACAAACAACAAATTTACGGTGAAAAGATGTCAATTCATGTTCACGTGATGAGCATTAAAACCGCATCGGTATTAATATTATGTTTCAATGCGCATCTTTCGAAAACGTGACTTGACAGTTCATAGAGAGGCAATTTGGAATTAAACTGATAACACGCGCAGTTTGACTTGTGACTGCGATGTCATTCATTGACTTCATTATAGTGAATTCAGAAGGTCTGTCCCCTTATGAAGTTCTTAAGATGCAATATAATAACAAAAAGAAGCATTCATGTATAGATGAGCATGTACAAATAAAGAATTGTACAAAATTATTAGTTAGAACAAACAATTTAACCGTTTTCCTGCAACAAAATGTATATTACAAACACAGTTCCCTGTTTCGAAATCGGGAGCACTTCTTTTTTAACATATGGGTGTCAATGATTTTAAACATATCAGAAACATTGCAGATATTCCGTGAAATTATTGACTGATACATTTTAATGAGGATAAATAAATCAAAAATTAAGAGCAAAAATGAAATCGAATTCAATCTGGGGCAATCTCATACTTTTAAGAACATTTCATTTTCATGATTATTGTTCTGTCTCATTTTTACGCTACAATATCTTTTGAATTTTGAAAATCTTTTGCAGAAGCGATGGTAATTCATGGATAAAATTTAAAATGTTTAAAAATTGTTTAAAATTATAATCGCCGCAAAATCCTACGTAAAACTCAAATCAAAAATGTAATTTGAAAGAGGCATAGTTTTTGTTGGTTAGTTGGTCTTGGCAGGTTCTTTTTTATTATTTTGTGTAAGGGCCATTATATTATTATACTGACTAAACTACATTATGAGGCCGGCATAGCCTGGTTGATAGAGCGTTGGATTCGCGTCCCTTAGTTTGCGAGTTCGTGCCACGCCGGCCGACGATTCTCTCGCGTGCTTGGTGGCTGACGCGCGTATAAATCTGTCGCGATCACAAAGTCCTCCATGTCGAGAGTAATACCACTAGGGGTACTGGATCAGGGGCGATCGTTCTCTGATTCAGGTCTTACGATCTGCTGATGAGTGAATGAAGTCCGCCCCGTAAAAAGGGTTGGGACGTGTGTGTAGTTAAGTCGCACTCTTGGCCCTAGTTGGCTCAAAACAAGAGGCGCTCCCCCTTAGGCTTAAATCGGCTGTACTCGAACAGCGGGCTTGTCCGTGGTAAGTGCCGTAAGTAACAACAACAAATTACATTATCACAGTTTTTGTATAATATTGCTTATGCTTTTTTAGTATGATTAAATAAAAAGAATATTTTAAGTAGACTTTAACTGGAAAATGATCTTTTCTTTTTAAAAATTTTTGTCAGATTTTCCGAAAGCTTGTAAATGCACTCATTCACCTCATTAGCAAGCGGGCATGTCGTGACTAGGATATAAAATAGTGCGATTTTTAAGGGAAGAAAAAAGGCAGGTGAATAATTTAATGGAGTAGCATCTGAAACGCTCTATACGTGAAGGAAGGTAAGAGGGACAGGAAATTACAATTACAGCATCAGTATATTCCGTGACGAACCAGCGGGAATGATTTCTCCAAAACTCTAGCAAAGGTGTCATCCCAGAGAGCGCCTTGTAAGACATTGACGTACAACAATTACGAAATATGAGATTTTGGCATGGATTTAGTGTTTTAACTGAATCCCTCATGTAATCCTTCGCGGGTTTTCATGGAAATAAATCTATGGGGTGCGGTTAATAGTATCCGAAAATAGAATTTGTATTTTCAATTCGCTTTTCTCAATCGCTTGAAACAAAAACTTGACACAGAAATACATTTGTAGTCATAAAATCAGATACCATATTTTACATAGTTAAGTCATTGCAATTTTTGGTTATCGCATTTACATATTTCTGAAATTACAAATCTACAGACGGTCACCTCCTGTTGGATTTATATAGATTTGATAACCCTCGGGGAAGGGGGGGGAGGGTACCTCGAAATGAGGATGCTTCCGGCATAGTCGTTGGATCTCGCCACCCTGAAGAGTACACAAATAGGTAGGGGATCTGACTCCTCCCATCGATGATGGACGTATTTCCTTCGGGGAGGGTTGTACCATGGACGGTGATGGCCCTTAGGACTCAACCACAGTTCCCGCCAGTGTTGCTGTTGCGGCGGTCCGGTCATTCAGCCTTATGGTTTAAATTCGTGTGGATTCGTAGCGGGGCGGAGAGTGAATTGGCTGACCTATATAGATTTGATAGGTGGCTACACAATAGATGTTAAATTTGTGTTCCGAAATTTATCCATCTAACTCTCTTCGTTTTGTAAGTATCGTGTTAACTTATATTCAAACAGCCGGAAAGACAGTCTTCCTCTGAACGGCCTTTGATCAAAATTTGATGTACGTACCGCTTACCAAATTTCATGCATCTTGTTCAAATTGTTTTTATCTTTGTCAAAGATAGATAGATAGATATGTTCCAAAACTGTGTTTTTCGAACTCAAGGTTGTCTAAAACATGGAGATTCGTCAAAATCACGAGTTCGAAGTTTTCGAAGATTACAATATTTTCTCTATACGAGAAAGTGAAACGTGAGGTTTCATTGGTCATTTTCTGTTCCGCAGCTGCTCAAGAAAGGAACTATTTTAGCTCGCAGCGAAAAAAAATTCTACATGCCCTATTTTGGCAAATAGATATAAAGTATTTGTTTTTAATTCTGGCGTTTCCAATCGTATTCTCTAATCAGTCCTTTTCTCTATTAATTATTAAAAATGTTTATTATTGGAAAAATTCTTTTGAACTTGAGGAATTTGAACATCATACGAAATTACAGTAAAAAAAATAACTGAGATCTTTTTAAATTTTTGCTAAATGCATTCGTTTTTATTGGGAGCAAATTTCAGCTCCACATCATAGCAGACTCAAAGTTCACTTATTAAAGAAATAAACTAGATGGAGAATATTTAAATTACTTAATTGGAATTATGTGGGTCTACTCACTTTTACTACCAAATAAATTAAAGAGTTAAAATGGGTCAAAGATATTCGAGATGGCCTACACGAACTATAATTTACAATTGGACGCATTGCGCAATAGTTTTGATCTAATCGGATCACCTGCCGCGCTATTCGAAACAAATCATGTTTTTTTATGCGATCGTTAACTGGAAAAAGAAATAAACATTACATGTGATGTATCAGATGCTTTTCTTTTTATCATTTAGACATCTGACTAATTCGCATGATTATGGGTTTTGTTTAACAAGTGTTTCAACACAGCTGACCGGGCAATTCGTGCTCTGCCGATTGACTTCGCGTAATGAAAAGACTTTCGATTTTAAAGTGGAATCTCTTCTTTTTTAGAAACAGTCTGGTCCTTTCGAGGGAGTTGAAAGTGTGTCTGTTAACACACAAAAAAAGAGCTGTATTCCCCTCCCCCCTCCTTCTTTGCAAGCTACTGGTCAAAATTTAATTCATTTAGATATTTCCAAGAACTAAACTTCTAAGAATTAAAAAGGATCAAAAGTAAATAGTAATTCTGAAAATACATATTAAATAAACAATAAAGAACACTCTAAAGTAAAACAAAGTATTTGTGTTCGTTCCTCAATTTCCTCTTCTATTTCTGCATAAGAATGCCCTTTATAATAAATGATAACTGCGGTTTTGTCTGTGTGTTATTCGTTCAAACATTCTCTGAAAATATATAACATTGGTTTTCCCGCTCTAGTTTCACACTGTCAAAATTCGATAATAGGATAAACGTCCTTTGATTTCTAGAATATTTTTTTTTTTTTTTACTTCATTTCTAACTAAAGCCAATCATAAATAAAGAGATTTAATGTTTTCGATGGGAAGAATGGAAACGTGTGCCTATATTTATGCAATATCTAAAAATGTATAAGAATTTTCTTTTAAAAAAAGTTTTAAATGTTACATTATTATTCAAATTTCAAAATTTATACTAGATAAAAATTAGATTAGATTCCTAAAAAAAATGTTTACAAATTTGAAATATATAAAAAAAAAATTGATTTAGCAATGAGTGTAGCCAGAAAAAGTAACTTATACATTAAAAACTTCAGTAAAAAAATTATTTTGCAACTTGTATTTCACTGATTATTTATAAGTTTTGAATATATGTATAATTTCAATAATTGGTAATAATTTCAATAAATAGGTAATTTTAGTAAACAAAGAATATAGAAAAAATTGAACAAACGAATTTATTCATAATAATAATATGCTCAATACTTTCTTTTAAAAATTAAGGAAGTTTATTACATTTTGACTGAACTTGATTCTCAGAGCGAATTAAGTGAGTGAAAAAATTATTCACTTATGAACAATAAAGGCAAAAGATATAATAAATTTAATTAAAAGAACATTTCAAAAATAACAATTTTAATTCCAATTTCAAATTATAGGTGGGGTTTTTTCCCAGTCTTATGTTAACCGGAGATAAAAGTACCAGAGAATAACGCCTCATTCCCTTCATATTTCAGCTTAACATTTTAAAATAATAATTTGACATTTTTCGTTACATTCATTCTTATTACTCATAAATCTAATGTGTTGACATAACATTAATAAAAATGAGTTCAATAATTTAGGAAAAACTATAGCATACAAGAATTGTAATTGCGTAATGAATAAAATAATTATTCAAATGATTCAATACCAAACTTACAAGAAATCTTAAAAATGAAAATTTAATCAAATCTATGTAACTTACCAGTTTCTATCTTCGCAAATTTCTATCTTCCACATTTTCGACAGTGAGCGCACTTGTTTCAAGATAAATCAATTCATTTTGGGGGGCAAGAGAAAATTAGCTACAGATGGTTGTAAAAATCGTCTGGTTCAACTCAGTCATTCTACTATTTTATTAAGTGCAAACGATAAAGATCTTAACCGATAAAAGGGCTTTATATATTGTTGAGGAAAGTCGAAAAATTCCGCGAAGTTGCAAATGGCAGTAGAAAGAGCGGGAAAAGGTTTTTAACCACCTGCCTACATATCAAAGGTATATGCGTTAAAATAACCCTCTTCTTTCCATTTATTGTTTTTATTAGAGTATTTTAGGATATTGAAAAGAATTGACAATTTTCTTATAATTACCGGTGTTCGGTAAATATCATAATCTAAATCTGTTAATAGACATTTAGCAGACGATTCCTTTTCAGACATTTTATAACTGCTACTATTTTTATTTTGTTAAAATATTATTAAAAAGTAAAAGCAAACGATTTTTTCTTTGATAAACATATTTTTTTAATATTATTTCGTTTATTTTTTGTATAATAGTTGATGATAAATTGTAAACCTTCTGGAATCTGGCAATGTTTGTAAGATACGATGCTATGTTGAAAGAATAAACAAGTCGATGGAATTCTAAATTGCTTGGAGTATTATTTTAGTTTTAAGTATTTAAAATGCTCTGAAAGCTATAGTTTGAAGCTTAAGAAAACGGGTAGTTTTCTAGAAAGCATGCAAAAACCGGCCTCAAATTTTTAAGGTAAGACTCCTTTTGTAAGCAATATTAGCACCTTTCACCTGAAAATATTTTAAGCCCTTCCGTTTTTTCAATAGAGTGGACATTTTTTAAATTAATTTAGGGAATTTTATCTGAACAAGGCGTATTGAATGAAATGATTATTCCGTAGTAAAAATACTTCACCTAATGAGTGCCTTATTTATTTTATAGATGCTTGGAAATTAGACTCGAAGTACTAATAACAAGTATTAATATACTACATAATTTACAGCGATCACACTTGTAATACATGTTTGTAGATTTCCAAAAACGACACTCCACACATTAGGGCATTGTCATATCTAAGGCGTTTAACATTTCTTTTTTTATTACACATTGTTTAAATACTATACAATATTTTACATAATATTTAAACTATTTGTTATTAAAACAATTGGAATTTTGGTTTCGTTATTTTAAATTCATAAAATAAAGTTCGTTTTAATCTGTTGGTTTCCAAAATGGCCTTATTTTTTACATTTATTTTTGTAAATATGAAGTTTTAAGAAATAGCAATATTTTCACTTCTTAGTCACCAAATGTAAGCAAAGAGTCACATGCGCAGAATTCTCCCATTCAGTGTGCGGTATTCCCCGTCTTACAAGGTAATAAAGCACGAAAAAAAATTTCTTTACAAAAAACTTTACTTTAAACATTTACTTTAAAAAATGTAAATTGGTAGGACAAAAAAAAAAAAAAAAAAAAGGAATGTTCTTGCCGGCAATCTGGCCTAAGGGTAGCGCGTCTTCCCCGTGATCTGGGCTTCGCAGGTTAGAGTCCTGGTTCAAGCATGGTTGTTCTTTACCGTATGTTCTATCTGTGAGGTGTGTGAAAGAGCCCCCCTGTGAAAAGGTGTTGTGTGTGTCATCTTCATATAAGCTAGAAGTCAGACTTCTGCCCTCGGGTGCTCAGGAGCCTTTGCCCTCAGAAGCTACTGCACACTGCTTAAATCGCTGCCAGTTCGTCAGCGGGCTTGTAAAGTGCCATAAGTAAAAACAACAACAGGATTGTTCTCAGCTCATAGCTTTACTGAATGAATATTAAATGTTGAACTGTGTAAAAGCATTATAAAATTTACTATTAAAAAATACTTTAGGTTTGCGTAATCCACCACTCTCTCATAATACTTTGTTTTAAAAACAGTAGTTTTTACGCTAAAAGTATTAAACATGAAAGGATTTTAGCCCCTAGCAAATCTGGTCACAACAATTAGTTTTTAATAAAACAATTACCTATATTACCTTTCATCATAATATATATTTAGAAAAAAAAACAATTATTTTTTGAAATTTTTATTAATTTGATATTAAAACAATTAAGATGCTACTGAAAATGCTGCATTTTATTCGAAAGACGAAAAATTTTAACTCAGTAAATGAAGCAATTACATTTAAGATATTAGACGGAAAATTTCTTGGAAACGAATACATATTTTTTTGTTAGAAACATTTATTATAAGCAAAAAAATTTTTTAAAAAAGTATAAATTTTATACTTAAATAGATTTATTTCTTTCCTGTCTTACTTTATTGTGAAACTTTCCATCTCTTAGGGTTTGTTTTATTCAGAAAGGAACTCGAACAGCTATGCTAAATTTCATTTAAGCGTTTAAAACACCTTTTCATTCTTGAGCTTTTATAGTATCAACCTATTAAAATATGTCTAGCTATAACACATAATACCCATTTCGTGAGTCCCGGTGACCTGATGGTAAGGTCTCGGCTTTGGAACCTGAGAGCTTCAGGTCCGAGACACGATTCCGCCAAAGAATCGTCATGTAAGCGAGTCCGGTGCACGTTAAATCACTCGGGGCCAAGCGTCTTCCCGCTGTTGTGAGGTGGACGCTTGGAGAGTGATTGACAGCTCAGGTGACGTCCTCGTCATTTGACTGCATTTCAAAATCATGAGGTTCGTTCCCAAATAGCCCTAGTGTTGCTTTAAAACGTGTTGTTAATATAATAAATCTATACTAATATGACTTTCGCTGTTCATATCGTAATGTGTTGCAAGAGAATGACCATAATCTTATAAATGATAATCAACAGCAGTCTATTTCTCTTATTACTTTGCCTCAGTTAAAAACATCTATAGCTAAAACAAATGTTATAAAAGATATTCTAAAGACTAAATTCTGTTCAAATACTACTTTTCAATAAAATAAGATAATATTCAGGACAATTTAATAATACATAGCGACATATTATATAGCTTTAAATTACCATTAACTTGCTATCAACCATTGTCAAAAGATTGATATTCATTCTAAATTTTTAAATGTGAACTGAACGGAATAAGAAAAATAACATCCCGAAATATCAAAACAAATACAAATTGTTAAAGCATGCCGTGGAAAAAAATATATACATAATATATGAAAATCGGTCATGTCGATTTTGACTTCGGCAAAGTACGATTACTTTCTTTTTTCAGCTGTTACAGATTCCAGACACAAAACATTTTGTTCTTGCTGTCCATATTGACAAAGAAGTCATTGAACAGCAGAATGCAGGATTCGGATTCCAATAGTCCAAAATATGCTGCTCATTATCGGAAAGTGTTTCGCGGCGTTTCGTGTTCGAAACGGCGGACCATCGTGACTGGCACCGCCACTGACCAGACAAATTTTTTCTCCTTTCTCATTAGCCAGTGCACGCCCCCGGCCCACAAAGAAATTAACAAAAGGGAATTCCATTAATTGAATCGAACAAAGGAAATTCATTGTGCTTTTCCTCTGGTTCCGGCTGTCACATGTATGAGATAATGGTGCTCCTACGGCTGGCTTTGTTGTAAGCCACAACTTCATTATCATATGTGTGGCTCATCATTATTCATATTTTTTTGCTAGGCTCATCTCTTATAAACAGGTGGTTGATCATCCTTGGAGTCGAGAGTACCATGCTGCTATCCCAATGTCAGTACAAATAAATCTGGCGAAGGTTAATAGAAATGTTGAGGTATTTAATTCTATAAAATGAAGTTATAACGAAACCTTCAGACAATCTCTGAGAAAAAATGCTTCATTAAAATTATTCTTGAAATGTTATTAATATTTAATATGACTGTAAATAAATTGCTTATAAAGTTATATATAAGCACTTTGCATGTAATTATTGCGATAACATTTTTCTCTGCAAAATATCCTTGGAGTGCTTTAAAAAATGCAGAATTGGTTTTCAGAATAATATTAAAGTAGTCACAGAAACATTTCCTCAGTGTTTCTATATCTTACAATACTTTCCTTTCATTGTGGAATTAAATGCTATTAGTTGGTATTTCAATGGCATTGAATGGTCATTTCCTTTCAGATTTAATATCTTTAGGCAATTATTTGTATTTCACAATGTTCCATTTACATATTATAGCTAATAGTATAACAATTTCGAAATAAACTTCACCTTTATCTGGCCATGATCAATAATCGTAATAGATATTATTAATGTAACTCCAATATTAAGCTGGCTTAACAAATGTTTTATTTCAAAATTAAAACAAAACAAGTATTAAAATATCATTTCATTACTTTTCTAATTAAAAGACACGTAAATTATTTTTCAGTTGTATTTATGCATTATTAAAATTGTTTATCTTATAATGTCAATGGCAGACATCAATTTCAGAGAGTAAGAACATCTGATTTCATTCTTCTTTTTTGCTTTAAAAAACTACTATTTAAAAAATAAAGTTTATAGCAAACAATAAGTAATAAATCAATAAATATTTGGAACCTCTATTCCAAAATATTTATTCATTCGAATTCAGTGATTGAAAACACCTGATTTCATTCTTCTGTTTTGCTTTAAAAAATAATACTATTAAAAAAATTAAGTTAATAGAAAACAAGAAGTAAAAAATAAATAAATATTCAGAACTTCTGTATCGAAAAAGTCGTTCATTCGAATTCAGTGATACAAGAAATAAAAAATACATAAACATTCCAAGTCTCTGTTCCAAAATATTATAACATTATAAATTTTAGGCTTAATACATATATTCTTAGTATTTTAAAAATTATTATAATTATATAACAACAACCGTGTGCATACAAAAAAAAATGTATTTAAAACTGCTTCAATGAACTAAACAAGGAGAAAGTATGTTGTAAATTGTACTCATAAATATGTTTAAAAGTTCATTAAAGCAAAGAAAAAAATACAAATGATATAACTGAAATGCTTATTCTTTGAATTTTAAAACTGTGTAAAAATGACTTTTCCCCCAATAATATTATTCATTGCTATTGCTGACAAAATGACTTTACAATTACTTCAATTTTCGATTGTTTTTACTTACTAAAAATATAATCAAAATTTTGTAAAACCTTTTCTTCGTGATTATCTATTATTTAAAAAGTAATTATGTGCCAAATGTAGTATTTTTAAATTCTTCGGTTTACTCTACAGAGCGTTCCAAAGATTTTTTACATCATCTGTGTCGTATGTCCCACGACACAGTTCGGTTAGTATCTAACTTATAAACATTAAAACATAAAAATGCATAGTTTTCTCTCATAAATCAGAAAGCTACAGATTATATCGATTCCGTCAATGGCGGTTCACGAGCTATGAGAACACGGGTTGTCAAATTTTAAATTGCATATTCCCCAAAAGGTCTTTTATTCCTACTAGTTGATATACCCAGTGTTACTATGGATAAAAAACCTTTCGTGCATTGTACTTTTATTATAAAAACTATTTTTTAGTTAAAAATTAGAAAAATCAATTAAAGCACAGAAATTATAAAATCTGATGGAAGCCAAATTTCTTCCTAATTTATTAATACTTGCTATATAATTAATGCAATTTTGATTACAAGGGCTGAAATATAAAAAAAGTTTTAGAAAACGTTTTCCATTTGAATAATTTTTAATTAAAATTTAAAAAATCAGTTGAAGCAGAAAAGTTATAAAATCCGTCAGCAGCCAAATTTGTCTTTAATTTATATTTATCTCCTTATTTATACGATGCATAAAGAAGCTGCCGTAATCGTTAAAAAATGTGAACTCTAGAGATTTCGACGAATCTTTACGTTTCAAAACTCCCTGAGTTTGAAAAATGCATTTTTGGAATATTATTGTCTGCCCATCCGTCTGTTTATCTGTAACAAATATAATTCAAAAACGCTTTGAAGTAGATGGCGGAAATTTGGCATAACGACTTAACACCATATTTGTAGGTTTCTATCAATAGAATTCATGTTGAGACTATTATTAGGCGGATAAAATTCGGTATACAGATTAAATACCCATAGAGTAAACAACTATCTAATTCTGAACCAAATACAATAAGAGAATGACCGTCTATCGGTCTGTACTTTCATAAACATGTAAACGTGGTAACTCAAAAACAGCCATGGCTTATTATATATCAAATTTGGTATGTGATTTTGTGACTACAATTGTAATTCGGTGTCAAATTTCGATTTCAGTAGGTTGGGAAGAACGCGTCTAAAACACGAATTCGATTGTTGGATATTATTAACCACATGCCAGAAATAAGAGGTCGCGATGGTTTGGTGAAAAGATCTGCAAAACCAGAAGGCTTCAGGTTCGAGACCCGATTTCACTGAAGAACCGTCATGAAAGCTGGTTTGGGTAGGCAAAATCCGTCGGGGCCGAACGGCGCTCTGCTGATGTGGTGTGGGAGCTTGGAGAGAAGGGTATCAGCTCTGGTGTCATGCTAGCCATCTGACCGCGATTCAAAATTCCGGCGTCAGTCCCAAAGTAGCCCTAGTGTTGCCTTAAAAACGCGTCGTTAATGTAACTGAACTGGGCCAGAGATTAATCGCCAAAAAAATTCGCCAAATGTCCCATGTATATTGCTAAATTCATGCCTACGATTAATATTTTGTAGCTGGTATATGTCAATGCCATGAAAGGCATCCTCCGCCTTACCCAGAGTTTACAATATTTTTAAGGGGGAGTGGGGAATGACACCTTTATTAGAGCGCATGCGAAAACGTTTTAAGGTTACCACTCCCGCTGTTTTTTAAATAAAAACGCAGATTTTTATCAAGGGTACTCTTTATTTCTATTGCTACTTTCAATGAATATAGGAAAAGTGATTAAGCTGTCATTATTGCTTCCCTGCAACTCAAACGCGATGGAACTTTTTGTACATAGGCTAAAATAGCGGACTTTCAATTATTTCTCTAATAAGCTCCAGATAAAATCTGCGGCCATGAAGTTTTTCCGTCGATTTCGAATCTGGGTGGTCTTTCTTACGATTCGAAGGTTGAACGAAATACGAGAAGGGTTTGAATGGCAGCTATTTTGTATTCTAGCAATTGTGTGGATTGTAGGTGGAGAAGAAAAAAAATTTTTTTTAATTCTTTAAGTTTCTTTTCCAAAATACTGTTCAAACAGGTTTAAGTCATTTTGTGTATTTCAAGGACGTTGACAAAATCCATGCTTCTGTAAAGATTTACTTATAAATACACTTTCATCTATAAAACATGAAGTTTATTTAATGACAAAATCTTTTAAACACGAAGTCTAACTAGAAAATAAAACCATATTTTAATATGTGTTCGATGAATTAGAACATAAATCCAATCTTTTTACTTTAAAAAAATAAGGAATTACTTTTTGTTTTAGATTATTCATTGTTTATATTATGATAATAAATGCTTTTATTAGTTTTATGCAAATTGTAAGGGAGGAGTTCGATTTATTTTTCTCATAGAATTGGTGAATCGATTATCTTCGAACACAAATTATTTTGAAAACCAATAACAGTTTCTCAGAATTGTTATAAAATCGCATGGATTCTTAAAACAGGGTTTCTATAATTATCGTAAATTGAAATAACGCAGAAAACACTCTTTTTTCTCTTCTTCTTTGCCATTTGTCTCAGAGAAAGTATAAACAATACAATTCATTTATACAATGACCTGTTTTGTTTCATTGACTTTTAGAAAACATATTTATGTTTTCTTTAAAATATATTTATATTTTCTTTGACTGGTAGTATCTTGAAATATTATTCGAAGCTGCTGTTTATCGGTTTCTTCCTTTAACCTATTTTACATGTTGTAAGTAATGTCATTGCAAGTTAAAGGTACTCCTTTAACTTGCTTGTTGTAAGGATTTCCAACTCAAAAATGAGTTGATTTAGATAAACAAAAAAAAAATTTAAAATAATGCTTCTATTTCTTTATGTCAATATTTACACCCTATAAAATGGTATTAACAAGCCTCAATTTAAAGAAAAGAAGAAAAAAAGACGATTCTTATCGAATGGAAAATAAAAATAAATTGTTTAATACAAGTAGTTTTGTAATTGCTATTTTTTTTTTTTCCTGTTGAGAAGCCATTTCATTTTTTAAGGCCCTCTTTTATCTCCTTTCATATATTAGTTGTGTGTGTGTGTGTGTGTGTGTGTGTGTGTGTGTGTGTGTGTGTGTGTGTGTGTGTGTGTGTGTGTGTGTGTGTGTGTGTGTGTGTGTGTGTGTGTGTGTGTGTGTTTCACTCTTTGGCACTCGGAAAAGAAATTCGCAGCATAATTATTCATCTAATACACGGACTTGTTTATTGATTTCAAAAATAAATATATGTAATTTTTTTTAAGTTGAATTTCTCCAAAAAATTTATCTACATCTTCATATCACTCTGTAGGTATTTTTAACAATCATGGTTAAAATAAATAAATAAATATAATGATAAAATGATACACCGTCTTGCATGTACCTGAGAAGAGACATCCAAGGGCAAAAGGGTTAAAACAACTTGGACACATTGAAATCTTAAATAAAATTATTGAAAATTATCATGAAACTGAGTACTTCATACTTATTTATTCCATTTTACTAAAAATAACTGCAAAACACTATCGCAATAAATTTCAAACTGTTGCTGTGTTTTTCTCCTAAAAATTTAGTTATGTTAACGTCCCATTTTAAAGCAACACTGGGGCTATTTTTAGACGGACCTAGTAATTTTGCACCACAATCAGATGACGAAGACGACACAAGAGTTAACACTCCTTCTCCAAGCTTCCGCGCCATATCAGTGGGAGGGTGTCTAACCTCGATGGGTTTAATGTGCACGAGACCCGCTTGCATGACGATTCTTCCGTGGAGTCGGGTCTCGAACCTGAAGCCCTCCGATTCTGGACATTACCACTAGACCACCGCTACCCACGTTTTTCTAAAGATAACTGCAAAACATTATCGCTGCAAATATCAACCTGTTGCTGTTTTCTTCTAAAAAGTAGCTGAATGATATTTTATGATTATTTCACTTTTCTATATGATATAATATTTGCATCCATCAATATAATAAACTGTTGTATTTAATCTGAAATTACATTATGAATACAATTATCATCGTCTTTTCAAACCAAGAAAGTTAATTCGGCCAATATCATATAGCATTCACAAAAAATAAGAAATTAAATACATACAGGTATCGTGAAAAATTTGATTATCTAAAATTGAATTTTTTTATGAACCACGTACAAAATCGTTCAAAACATTAGTTCTTTTATGTTCCTTTTTAAAATCAAGTATGATGGGGTGACAAAAAAATCATACCCTGAATGTTGTTTACTATTACTAAGCTCCTGATAACAAATGAAGGCAAAAATTTAGCTAATATCCAAGGCATCACACATTCTTGATACACCACTAGCCACATCGGGGAAATGTCTCATTTATTAAATTAATTACATTCATCGATTTTACCGAAACATACTTGGATTTTAATATCTTATCCGGATTTTTAAAAAAAATTATGTTAGTCAGTAGATTCCATTGCTTCACTTTCCTTTCTTACACTAATAGGCAATGTTAGACAGAGATAGTAATAAGATGAAGGAAATGAAAATTATAGATTTTAATTCCGGTCTGACTTCCAGCAAGAAACGGTCGTAGCTAAGTCAGCACTGTCCGCTATCTTGAGTTCGAATCATTTGAAACTGGGGGTTGTGATTACATGAATGAATTCTCAGGGTGAACCGGAAACCTAAGGCATTCCTTGACTTAGAAGTCAAGTCCATTGGCGGACACCTCAAATATAGGAATGATAAGTTTTATGTATGATGGCAGGTTCTAGCTTCTCACTTGAGAACTTTAAGGCTTTGGAATCGAGTTACCTCAACTTCCATGAGTACTTCCAACAGAAGGCTTGAATCGAAATCGCTATTAGGTGGATTTACACACAGCAAGTTATAAGATTCCAGAAACTCGCTCATGCTCAATAGAAAGATTGCGCTCGCGCTGAAGGAGCCTATAATAGCAAATACTTGTCTCTACGGGACAAGTACTTACTACTGTACATTTTCTGCGCATGCGTGGTCTTATTGGATTGTTTGTATCTGGCTGAATGTAAAACCTACTTTAGTTCGCACCTTAGTCCTTTAAATTGTCCCAGATGTTAAAGAATTAAATTTCAGCAGATGTTAATCCTTTGAATTCCCCAGATGTTAAAGAATTAAATTTCCCCAGATGTCAATATTTTAAATTTTCCCAGATGTTTATCTTTTGAATTCTCCCAGGTGTTTAAAGAATTAAATCCTCCCAGATGTTCAGGCCGAGCAGAATATGCTTAGATTAGATTTTTCTTAGCAGCCAACTCTGTACCCTTGTCCCTTTTACGACAGGCTATTTAGAATTTGTTGAAGATAGGGGGGACTATCGACTAGTGGACAACCAAAGGGAATTTTTGATTCATGCTTGTTTGCACTTCGAGGGGCAATACAATTAATTTTAAGTGGTTTTAAAGTTTAATGAATATCAACATTAGTCATAAACACACAAACATCATCTATATTCGTGTTACGAAAGTAAAGAATTTTGAAGTAAAAAATATTCATTTCTATTAAATATTTTTTCTGTTGCATTCGTTCCACAGATTTGAAAACGCATTATGATACCTTTTGTTCTTTTAACCATATTTTTTATTGCAGTACATTATATTACTACTCTAAACATTTTCATAAAAAACTATCTTCTGAAAGGATTTTTTTTTTTTTTTTTTTTTTTTTTTACAATCTATTTTGGAAAACAAAAATCTTGTCTCAATTTCAAAATAAAATAAATAAATAAATTTAAAAAATATTCTTAATTAATGATAAATAAATAAAAACTTTTGTTAAAAATTATTATTATTACAGTCAAGGTTATTTTTTAACAATTTTTTTTTCTTTTTTTCAAATATATATATATATATATGTATGTATATATTTCTAAGAAATAAAAGAAAAAAATTTTTAAAAAAATGCTATTGCAAAAAATTCTTTAAAATCTTTTTTTTTTTTTTTTTGCACGACTACACTTGGAATAATGACAAAAACCTTGAACAAAAGCAAACTTACATAAAATTGTTAAATGTTACTTTATGAGTGTGTGCATGTGTGATTTACCATGAAAACAACCTTGTTTCATTAAAAATTGGGTTTTTTTCTTTTCTTCCTTGCGAATGCAATTTATTGCGAGGCAATTCGATTTAAAATTTACTATTTCTATTTACTCCTTGTTAGTCTCAATCATTTTCATTCTAATATAGTCAAAATGCATCTCCCGTATGAACATTATTCCATATGTCCATCTGATTCTATTAATTTTCACTTCGTCGTTTTTATGAATATTTTTAACGAAAATGCAAACGAATATTATTATGTATTTCTAAATGAAAAATTCAAATTCCAATGCGTTAGGAGTAGAAACAGCACAAAATGTATTCAAATTAGCTATGAAAAATGTGACTCTGCTGCCCGAAACAATGAAGAGAGCAAACCATTGGCATTTCTGAACGAAATCTCTTATTACACATGTACTTTGCGTCTACGAGTTGGATAAATATGTAACAGGAGCAGCCTTGGCACCTGTGTCCTTGGCGGAATCAGGACAGCCTTGGCAGTCGCCGCTTGACCTCTGACCTCTCGTGTAGGCCACTTGTTTGCATTGGGTGCGGCAGGGAGGGCTGACCCGCGCTTTCTTTCTCTGGAATATTCTGTTGGCGACTCGCGGCGGAAATCAATTAAACGCAACAGCCGCTAGTTGTAAGGAGCAGTGGGACTTTTGATTGCTCTAACTTGCAATCTTTTGATATCTGTTTCTTAAGCAACCCCTCAAGCAAGTTTCCATTATTTTCGTGCACTTCTTTCGCCCATTTTATTAAACATTTATTTGTAAAAGTACTTCAACGAATAAGAGCTTCTGTATTTTATTAATTTTTAAAATGACGTCTCAATACACAAAATAATAATTTTCGTAATCCTGAGTAAATCTCTAAAAATTAATAAAATATTAATAAAAGAATTGATGTGATGATGGTTATGATTAATATATAAAATTAAGAATATGATAGAAATGGTATTAAAATTAATAGAGTAAATTAACAGATTATATTGAAATTTCTAAATCAAACTTTTTTTTGTCATCCTCTCTCATATCTTTAAATATTTGTTTATGAAAGTTCTTCAATGAATAAGATATTTAAGCTTCTTAAATCTATTTCTTCCTCCCCCCCCCCAAGATTCATCTTAATACAAAAATCAATAATTTTAATTGAAACTTCTACGTGATAGAATAAAACGAAGAACTAAAATATTGATACAAAAAAATCAGAGTGCTAATGGGCATGATAAATATAGAAAATTATGATCATGATAAAAAAAATATGGTATAAAAATTAATAGATTATAATGAAATCTTTAAATCAAGTTTTTATTTTGTTTACCTTTTCCTTAATAATATTTTATTATAATGCAAGTTCATGATTATTTCATCAATTTCACAATGATTATATGGAAAATTCGAGTTTAAAAGGCGAGATTTCTAACTTTTGGAACCCTTTGGGATTCGTGTAAACTTTGTCATTCACATCGCCTCAACCAAATGCAATGAATTTAAATAGCTCTCATTAAAGCAGATTAATAATTTCTGGAATTGAGGTTCGAAAAATTTCTCTGAAACATGGTATAGCTTTTGCCCGATAACACCACTAAATAATCATATTCACGGAGGCAATCTTCATTTACATTCATCTGTACAAAGAAAAAAAATTGAAAGACAAATGCGAGGACCGTTCAAACCAAACATTAAATATCTGTTATATTTTTTAAAAATATGTAGCATTTTATAAGATGCTAAATAAAATGTAATTAAATATTATATAGAAACATGATGATGTTTGGAGAATTAGGTCTGGGATATTTATATTTGTAAAAGTATAGTCATTTCCAGTATATACTAAAAGATTTTCTTTTGGAAAAATTGCATTCACTGGTCTCTTACTGTTAATTTACTTCTTCTGAAAATTAAGTATAAAACTGCAATACAGTCAACCTCTCGTTGGTTGTCGCTTCCCGCGTGGGGGGGGGGACCTCGAAATGAGGATGAGAAGCTTCTGGAATAATGGTTGGTTCTCGCTACTCTGAAGGGTACACAAACAGGTGGGGGTATGGCTCCTCCCATCGATGATGGGACGTACTTCCTTAGGGAAGAGATGTATGCACCGTGGCCAGTCATGGCTCTTAGGACTCAACCACAGTTCCAGCCTGTGTTGCTGTTACGACGGTCCGGTCATTCATTTTTTTTATTCTGTGTCTTCAGCGGTGATACAGTGATATGACATCTGTCCCCTATCATTCCAAATCATTCTGTTTTAGAATATTTGGCATGTCTTGAATAAATTTCATTTCAGAAAGAAAAAATACTGATTAAAACATTTCTTAATTTAGTATTTCTAACACACACACACAAATGATATATATATATATATATATATATATATATATATATATATATATATATATATATATATATATATATATATATATATATATATATATATATATATATATATATATATATATATATATATATATATATATATATATATATATATATATATTATATATATATTATTTAAAAAAGTAAATCTTAACTTAATTTATTTGTAATTATAAAGGAAGGATCAATAATATCACCTGATCCGCCCCCCAAACTGCGTTAACGTACTGAGTGAAAAAATTTGTTTATTTATTATTCAGACAACAGAAAGATTTTGCGCACTTTCCTGTCGATTTCCTGCTTATATACCGATTCAATACTTATACTATGTGTTGACCCAAAATCAGAAAAACACACTAAGACATCACCTAGAGATTAAACGGTAGATGACTGACTCTCTTTTCCTAAATTCACTTTTCTCCCCTCATTGAAAAAGACAATTAATTTTAATATGGTTTTCAATGCTGTTTTCAAATGCACGTACTTCCCTTTCCTTTCTTCAGAGATTTTTTTGCAGCCACAAAAAGTGCAAATTATGAGACACCTCTTTTAATAAATTAATCAATTTAGTTTCACTTTCCAATATATATTTTTTTAAACGTTAAGGATTTATACCAGATTAATAAATATTTTTTTATCAACTTTGTAAAAATATATTTTTATACATCTGTTATCACTCTAGATTGTCTCACATTTCGTATCTACATATATTATTGAAACAGAAGTTCGGTGTTCATAAGTATTCTCCAAACTAAACCAATATAATGAAAGACTAAACTTGATTTGTTATACTTGATAAAGTACCAGTAATACCCTAATATTTCATAATTCAAAGAATCTGCAAATTTTTATATTTAGATACTTCATTTTTATGGTAACTAGGAAAATAAAATTCTTTTAATAACATGCTTGTGGCCCCCTCTCAATTTAGCGACCTAGGGCAGTTGCTTGCCCCTATATCTACCTCTCAGAAATCCGTCATTGCTTTTTACTATAAAACTCTTAGTGGCAGAAAGACTTAGCCATTATATTGAATGGGCGATCATCCTTGATTCTTGAAGGACTTCAAAGGGCCAATCCTTTATATCCATGTGAAAAATATTCGTACCTGACAAAAGTATCCATTGAAAGTAGTGGATAACCAGTCAGACAAGTTTTGCTATGTATTGAAAAACATGCCAGAAATGTTTTTACTTTTGCAAAAACCCTTTCATCCCTCTTCTCAGTAGTGACCGGAGGAAAGGGGGAGAGGGGGTATACATGCGCCGGGCGATAAACTTAGAAGGTATCAAAGAGAAAAATCGTTAACGCGTTTAGGTCATATTTTAAAGAAAAATATGAGGGAAAGGCGAAAAATTAATATCTTGATTCAGATGCCAATTACACTTGAAAACCTAGATACGAGGAAAAAAAAAAAAAAAAAAAAAGGGGGGGAAATATATTTTGCTTGGGTATTACTTGACCTTACTACGCCAATGCATCTAGCGTTTTATCATGTGTTCCAATATACTTTTCAAATCTGAAACGGCATTTTAAGATGCAACTATAAAAGGGACTTCGCAACGATGCTTTGAAACTCTTCAATTTAGGAATAATTTGCCTGTATAAATTTTATTCGGTGGTTTTTAACAATCGCTTTTTCGTTTAAAATTATTGTATTGATGTATAGATATTTAATTGAGTATGAATAGTATTTTATCATTTCAGGATGAAATTTCTTGATCGAAAGAAATCATGCTCAAAAATGATTGAACATTTGAGTCTAAATGAAGCAATTTTCATATTTTAATAAAATAGTTTTTTAGGAACGAAAGAGAAATGTTAAATTTTTCAATTTATTAAGATAGTTATAAACCGAAGTCTGTAAAATCCTTCTTTTCCTTTAAGGATTAATTTTTGATTTGCGATAAGCTTTTTTATATTTTATTATATATTTGTAGCCGGCGTCCTGGTATAGGGGTAGCACGTCTTCCCCGTGATCTGGGCGTCCCGGGTTCGAATTCTGGTTCAGGCATGGTTGTTCTTCTTCTGTGTTCTGTCTGCGAGGTGTGTGAATGTGCACCCCCCCCCCCTTGAAAAGGGGTTCTGTAAGCGAATGTGTAAGTTTCATCTTCGTATGAGCTAGAAGTCAGACTTCTGCTCTCGGGTGCTCAGGGATCTTTACCCTCAGAAGCTACTGCACTCCCTTTCCATGATAACGCCGACACGACATCATCATCATCATTATATCTTTGTAATTTTAAATGATATCAATTTCAAAATAAATGTATTAATTAATTATAATATAATGTGTCGTGTTTGGGTGTTTATCTTTAGCTAAAAATAACGGATATAATGTGAAGTAGTTTAATATTTCAATATTTGAAGGCATAAGAAGATGAATTTCCCGGAAATTAAGTGTAACTAAAATTTACCACAAGGATATTTTGATAGGTGATTACACTATAGATATTAAATTTGTATTCTGAATTTTATTGATCTAACACTCTTCGTTTTATAATTATCGTTTTAGCTTATATTCGAACAACCGGACAGGCAGACTTCTTCTGAACGGATTTTACTCAAAATTTGATAGAAATCTATAAATTTGATGTAAAAAATCGTATACTAAATTTCATCCGTATAGCTCGAAGCGTTTTTGAGATATTTTTGTCACAATTAGGTAGACGGAAGATCGTAATGCCAAAAATGTGTTTTCCGAACTCAAGGTCTAACATGTGGAAATTCGTCAAAATCTCGAGTTTGAATTTTTTTTAACGATTACAATATTTTCTCTATATTTCGTACACGCAAAATTAAAAAATTTCGAAAACATTAATATTTTTCCTTCTTGTAACATAATACTTACTGCTCACGAAAACTAGAACCAATTTTTTTTACGTCGCAATATATACCGAGTTATCTCAAACAGGAACACGTTATATAAGAATCAACTGTAATATATTAAAGGAATTATTAAAAACAACACATAATGCGGTTTATTAGGGTTTTTTTTTTTTTTTTTTTTAATTTCCAGAAACTAAAAATGCTTAACGAGGGAGCTTTTTCTGAGAGACATTTCGCTCCAAATGGATGTTAGACCCACTTTTTGGACGGAATAAGAAAGCACTCGTAATTGCCTTTTAATTCGTTTCCGAAACACACGTTTAATTAACATTTAGACGATTAAAGTTCGTCGAGCCCCGAGGGTGACGTGGGATTGCATCGGGAGGTCAGGCCGACGCTCGATTCAGGTTACCGAACGAAGCCGTTCTCGGAATCGCTCTGCTTTCCGCAGCTCGCCGCTTCCCCACGTAGAAGCGCTCAATCATTCGCAAACAATGCTTTGAATTTTAAGAAGGCCTTCTTCTCGGTTTTTCTCTCATTTGCTGAAAGAAGGGGAAAAAATAAAATTTTTAAAAAATGATCCGGTCTTTCTGAAAGACGCTCTGAAGCCTTGTTCGATCGCTTTGCTTAGGAGTGTTCCCGTTCGATCAATGTGCAAGTCTTCGAGTGAAGTTTAGAGCCACGAGAATGAGAAGTCGCGCATTATGATCTTTCACTTAAATGCATGTTATCTTATGCTGTGCAATAATGTTGTTTTTGTTACTGTATTACTACCTATTATGTAATCTGTCCGGCCAGAATCCCTCAAAAGTCATCATTTGAGATGGATTGAAGGGATTCCTTCCACTTAGTGTTCCAGAGCTTCGGTTGGTTGGTTGGATAATTGATTTTAATGGCGCAAGAGCCTGATTAGTATACTGCGCCAAACATATAGTGGAAATAGATAACGTTGATAAAATTTCAAATATAATCTAAAATTGAAAAGTTAGATGTTGCACAAAGAATGAATGTGGTAAATTCTTTGATGAAAGTTTAGTATAGGAAAGATAAAAAGCAGTGTAAGAATTGGGTAAAGAAATTTACAAGAGCGACATTTATAAAGAAGCATGCCTTAAAAATTAAAACAAGAAAAAACCCCAAGATAAATGAAGAATCAGTGAAGGAAAAGAAATTAATGCTATTTGTTTTTGCTTTTTCTCGGAATAATATGCTTCCGAAGCTCGTATATCCTTAGAACGCAGAGGAGGAATATGGTCGTCTTCAGAAATGTCGTCCAGCTCTTCACTCATATTGTATTCTGTGGTGAAAGCTTATAAGCCAGTTAACAGCTGCGCTGCGCGGGCAATTGCTTTTGTATTGTGGTTATGTTACTGGGCTGCGAACCACAAAGTCCCAGGTTCTATCCTCGCTCATGACAATACACCACAATTCCAATACGTCATCCGACGAGGTTGAAGTACTCATATCTGCACTAGCATCAGATTGCAATATTGGGATGTTTTCCATGTATTGGATGTAGTAACTCCAGAATTATCAAAAACCTAAGAGGTAGATTTGTTGTACTTTCTGTATACGTATTTTTCTTTTTTGCTTCTTAGCTTGTGCCGGGTTAACAAAATCAAAACACGAATATCAATGTTGTGTATCGTAAGTGTTTTGTACAACTTGTATTCAGTAATGTGATGCAAGCACAACTGAAGTATAGTAGTATAGCTGAACTACAGTAGTATAGCTATACTACATAGCTAAAGTAGTTCCACACCTGTTGATGGCTCGGATGAAAGTGTTCATCATTTCAAGTATCTCTGAAACATTTCGGTATCAACTCGAGACTCTTTTTTTGTTGTTATTGTTACTTAAACTGGGAGTTGCTCTAGTCGAATTCCGATTTTTATTGTTATGATTTTCTTACAGAGAAAACGAAACAATTTCATGAATTCGCTACTGAGCGTTCCGAGTATTCTTAACCCTCTCGATTCCAGCGGGGCGGTTTGGGGCGGTTTGAGAATTTACCCTATAATATCCACGTGGGGCGGTTTGGGGCGGCTGCTAGCCGTTTTAGGGGAGATGGGTATTAAAAGAGGCTGCTCTACTGAACACTCCAGGAGGTCCTCGTTATCTTCGACAATCGCGGCTTTTTCACAGTAGTTTCCCCTGTGCCTTAGGGCGGTAGGGGTTGAGGAGGGATTCAGTAAATAGGTTGTTGGCGTACATTTTGTATTTTGAAAGGGTTTTAGTTTCTATTTTCACGTGTTGTTAGCTCAAAATTGGAAAGATTTTATGGCCATTTATAAAAGAAATTTTCCACTGAAGCTCTCTGGTAACGATGAATGATATATAAGGATACCGACACGTTGTTTATTTTTCGGACAAGCATCAGAAGCCCTTTTCAGTAGTAAGACTATTGTAATGATATAAAGACAAACCATTGCATTGACACTGCGGCCTATTCACATCGCAGTTTTCTCACAAAATGGGTAGCGACAGTTGTTACTATGGAAGGAAGTCGTTTTACACTCCAAGCATCTTATTCTTTCATCAAAGGACTGTCGGAAATTCTGAGGCCGTGTACAAACTACCGCTTTTAAAATAAAATTAAAAGACAAAAAAAAAAAAAAAGATTGAGAGTATTTTTTATCGCCCTCTTCAAAGAGTTATATAAATACTGAGTTCCTTTTTAGAATGCCATTCTGAAAATTTCTCTTCAGTTGTGAATTGCTACTCTTTATTTTATGTACTGTGAATCGGGTGTTTGGATTATCAGAGTAATTTTTCTATTGAAACGCTGAAGAAGAAATTAAAACAATTTTACTTGATTCTGATGAAAGTGACAGTGATCTATCAGATGATGGTTGGTCAAAAAATGATACTTTAGCTGATCTCTCGTTTATTCTAAGCAAAGAAGCAGGAGATGAAACTAACGTCGGTCAGATGAACGAGAGAGAGAGAGAGATGAGGAGTCAAAAAATGTTATATAATGTACATATTATCAAAAATTTGTAAATGATTCCCTCGTGTGTAAATTTGGGGAAATTTAACATGAAGCTTTCGTTTAAAAATTTATCTTGTCTTAACAATACTATAGAAAACTTCACATAACATTTTAAAATCAGAAATTCAGCTTGAAAAATTCAACATGACAGTTCATACTAAAAAAGTAATATTTATGATTAATGTAATTTTAAATGTGTTAATTCTTCATATTTAGTTTATAAAGAATGTAATGTTTTAGTAAAATGTTCAGGCTGAAAACTGAAGGAATGTATTTTCGAAATATATTTCGCTGAGTAATTTTTTCCCCCGAATTTTATTTCATAAATGTTTGTATTTCCTTATTAAATGAAGTTTTAAAAATATGTTAACTCATCTATCGAAACAATTCGATAGATGAGATATATAAGGTTTGACGTAATATATTCCTTTGATTAGAAAAAAATGTTAATAGTTATATTTTTAAAGATTAGTAAAAATGAGTGGCAAAATAAAGATATTTTTGGAATTTATATTTACCCTACATTCTTTTTCGATTATTTAATGTAAAAGCAAGAATTCGTAAGGTTTTAGGGGAAAAAAAATGTGAAAACTTCTTTAAAAATTTAATTAAAGTTCTAAAACTTTTCTCTTAGTATCACTATCGTAAATGCAAAATAATATTTTATATTTAAAAATTCAATAAAGATAATCGTTTATACTGAAAAAAAAATGCTAAAGACAATAAAAAAAATCTTAGCTGAGTGTTGAAAGAACATATTATTTTCTAAACATCTTTCGAAAAGAGCAATAACATTTTTTTTATCCAACGAATGTTTTTATTTTGGTATTAAATGAAGATTTAATACATTATTTTGTTAATCACTGAAAAGCATTCACATCTATACTATGTTAAAAAATGAACTAATTGCATTGATAGATATATAATGTATGTTTTACATTACTATGTAAAAAAATTTTACATGGTAATATATGACATATTATTTAATTTTGGCAACAAAAAAAGGTAAAAGCCTATTGAGAATTAAATGAAACATAAAAATGTTTTTGAAATTGCTAGTAAAGCAAGTTTTTATTTAAATAGTTTGTAAGCCTAACATAAAACTTACAAAAAAAGAAACCTATTTTCTAAATTATAGAATAAATTTCAAATTTTTTGTAAAAAAAAAAAATACCCCACAAAGATGATGAGCGAAACACTTCACACTAAAAAATATAAATACATTAGAATAAAACTCTTAAGCTGAGGGAAAATGAATCTCGTTGTCGAAAACCGCAAGGCAATTATTCAAGGTAGAGCGCCGACAGTTTTATTACTTCAGAGTGAGGGGTTAAACTGCCCCTCAGCTAGGAAGAGTCCATGTCTTTCAGAGCCATGCTGAAAAAGTCTGGATGTTAAAGGGAGTGCCACTTGAAAAGTGCTTGGATGTTAAAGAGTTAAGGGGATTGGCCGTTCCATCCGAATCATCAAAAAATATGGCATAGCTTCAGAAATTCTATAATTTCCACATCACTGGAAACAAATTTTGTACAAGGCTGGCAACGTCCTCGAAGGAATATAAAACATTTAAAACTAATGTATAAAAATTAAAAAATAATGTAGATGTTCATTTACTTAAATAATAGCCACTAAAGAAACTTCCCTCTCCTGAGAGTTAGCATTGTACATTAAACATTCATCGTATGAGCATAAATTGATTCTATTGTTATGGTAAGAATTTGGAAACAACTTGGCATTATCATTTGAATGGGAGACTGATTAATTCCTTTGTTAAATTAACGTCCTATCAAAAAACCTTGCTTATCGTCCTTGTGCAACTTTGATGGTCATGGTCAACGGCAGGAGTGGGCGAACTTTTTCAGGGGTTGGGCTACTTCTAATTTTTTCAAGGTGTTGCGGTTCACTCAGGAGCGTATATCTACAATATTTATTACAGCTTAATAATAAATAAAGAATATGCCTACTTACCTACATAACTACATAAAAATAATTACCACAAATATAATAATATCAAATAATGCATTTAATATAAAAAAATTCAAAATACATTTAAAAAATAAATAATTTTTATCTTAAGTTAGTTGTCGTAATTATAATTAGTGGAAGATTTCGCCTACATACTGTCCGCCAGTATCTCAGTATATAATTACTAACTGCTAATCTTGCATTGGATTCTAATCGGTCGTCTGTGAGACGGAAATGATGCGCTGTCTTAATTATAATCATCGTTGAAAATGCAGATTCACACAGGTAGGTAGACTAAAGAACAATGTTAAATGACATGCAACCTTTTTTTTTTTTTAATTGGGATGCGACTATTAGGTTTCAAAAGTTATTCTTAGGTTCTGAACAACGTGCTTTTAAAATTATGACATTTTGAAGGAGAAAAACTTCGTTTTCCTCAAGAGACAACGAAAATACAATGTTCCACAAATGTGTTTCTTTTAATATGTGCGTCTTAGGTCTTAATAAAGGTGGTCACCCTAAAATGCCTTGTTGGTCCACCGGTCGATCGCGTTCGACTTAACGCTCACCCCTGGTCAACGGATAACTCATATGAAATTGAAATGTGTGAAATGTATACCATTCAGAATTCACAATTCATTCCTAATAGCTTTCACCTAGTTTCAAGTTCCAACTAGTTTTTCTGGGATGTCATTCTAATATATATATATATATATAGGAACTTTTAATTTTAGAGCATATTTGAATAACATGGATGATATCAGACTTCGCCTCACACCTGACGGAACTTTAAGTCTTAAGTGAATTGCATTGCTGTCCCTTGTCTATGGACTGAGTTTCTGCACCATAGCCATCAATGTTTCTAAAGTAGATAAGCTAAATTCTTGACTTATTGAAAAAAAAGATGGTTTACTTCAGGAATCTACAATGCAATTTATCCAAAGAAATGCTATATGAGAGAAAACTCCCATTCACATTGATTGGCCTCAAAGCAATTTTTTTATTTTTATTAAAGATATTATTTTTTGTCAGAATTTACTCAAATAGAAATTCCTGATCTGTCAGCATCATATTTGAAATTCCAAATCAAAGGCTGAGCTTGACAATTTAAAAACACAAATGCAAATTATTTATTCTTAGGTTACTCCTGCAGCAATTTATGGATATAATTTAATAAAGAACAAATAAACAAATAATAAGCTATTTTATATTGCCATGGTTAAAATTCTAACTTTAAAAAAATTTGCCACAACTTTCTTTCAGGATTATATTCAGTGTTCCCCTCCAAAAAAATTAGGATTAAATGCCAGATACAAATCAATGGTTGTTTCGTGTTTCGGTTCAATTGAAAATGCTGCAAGGGGGAGAAACCGATCTAATATTTATCCCGCACTTGAATCGGTGTTCTCCAGAACAATTAATTGAGGATGATATTCCCACAGCAATATTCCCTCTAAGTTTCAAGGACAACATTCGTGATCTTATACTAGTTGATTCTAATTTCTGCAAGAGAGTTATTGTTTTTCTTCTCTTGATTAATGGTGAAATAATAAAAAGAAATGAAAAACTTCCTACTTCTTTACTTTGAGAGTAGAGATGGATTATTGCAGGTTCTAAAGCATTTCCAAGGAAAATCTCGTGGGAACCTCAGTGTTTTACGCGGGAATCATTAAAGATTCATTTAGTCATATGGAGAATTGAAACAAAGCTTATTGTCCTTCTTAATCAACAAAAACTTACATAAAAATCATATTAATACAATAATATCGTCTGTTATTTCGTGAAATTACTATTCACTGGATGAACTGATTAAAAAAAGAGTTAGAAAAGACAAAAAAATTAGCTTTTCGTCAATTTCTTTACTTAAAAAAAGATATTCAAAACTTCAAAATATTTCAGCAATATAAGGATTTTATGCCGGATTATTTGTTCCTTGGATTCCTGGAGTCGATAAAAATAGTACAAACATAAAAAAAAAAGAAAAATTTTACAATCTTTATGATCATGTGATTAAAGAGTAGAGCCCAACAAGTCGTTTTAGTATTTAATGTTAATTTTAGATCCTTATCTGATGTTTCTCTTGTGGCATGTTAATGTATGGTCCTAAAGTTTTTATGATCTTATTTTTATAATCCTTTTGAGATTTAGGAGTCGTAACATTGCAATTACGAGTGATATGTATTATCAAAATGATTTTCAAAATGAAGACTATGAATTTCCAGAAAAGTCTATGGAAATACAAGCCGTCATCAATAATTAATAGTATATCATTTATGTACCGTTACCTACAGAATTGCTTCTGCCTCTTATTCAGCATCACGTGTTCTACAGAAATCAATACCGATGAACATTCGAATATTTCATGATTCTCGGAATTATTGTTGCGTAATTGCTATATAGCAAACCTTTTATTTGGAATTGATACTGTAAAAGAAGCAGGAAGCTGTGATTCCCGAATAGCAAAACGTGCTTTAGTCTGGAGTTTCAATCTACATAAGTGACAGAGCTATAAAAATGAGAAGATTGGCATAGTGATGGTTTGGTTGGTTGGTTGGTTGGTTGTCTGTTTTAATGGCACAAGAGCCAGGAAAGGCTATACTGCGCCATACATATGGTCAAATAAGAAGACTAAAATTGTATAAAAAGTTCAAAAAACATACAATAAAACTAACGATGCAAAAAATTCAAGATTGGCATAGCGATAAGAAATCGTCTTAGAAAGAACAATAAAAATAGAATTTTGAAAATATTTTGGTTGCTCGGCTAAGAAGTCTACAAGGTGGATGAAAATTTGTATGGATTGTTTCTTTAATCGATTGTTTTTATCACTTTTCGTTGAAACTGCTTGGGAAAAATTGATTATTAATTTTATGCAAGACTTCGGTGTTAGGATAGTACTGTGAATACATAGGTTTTGATACATTTATTTGTTTTCTTGTTTCAATTTTTACACATCCTATAAGAAAATAAAGGGAAAAAAATTACTTTTTAACATCCATCAAACTTGTGAAAACGCCTTTTTAAGCAATTGGAATGTTAAAGAGATTTACACAAATTTTGCAACAGATAAATATTTCCTCATATTGCTCATAATTCTTACTTTTAAAAAAACTTGTAGTTGTTTTAGTTTGAGGAATTTATAAAAAAAACCCGGTTTGTTAAAAAGAAATATTTACCTAGTGAAATTTATCAGAAGAAATATTCGTATAAATACTTTTGACAAAAGAAATTTGGAACTAATATTAAAATTTTGAATCATTATACTTTCATCATCCATCAATTTTAATTAAGTAAATAATCAAAATTTGACACTGAAAAGTTCTTTAATAATTGATTTGATTGATTTCGTTTCATATAGTGCCCATTTAATTAGCATAAATGTAATTCAGTTAACTAAAAAATATCATCCAATTTTAACTTTTATGACTATTATTATATTAATAATAAAACCAATAAATTAATAGTTAAAAACAATTAAACAATCGCTCATCCCCAGTGACTAGTTTGATTTCGGCAATTTTTGTTTCACATGAAAATTTCTGTCCCCTGGATATGTCATCAACGGTCGTTTGCCCTCTTTTGCTCTTCATGTTTAAAAGAAATTGAAAAAAAATATCATGGTATATTGCCTATGAGAAAAGCCCATGTCAGTGTTTGCCAGTCCCAATTGCTGGACTGATTTCGAAAATTTTAATTTCATATAAAAAATTCATGATTTTTTCCTTTGTCATAAATATTTATAAAAAATTCCTCCATTTTCCAGAATTATTTAAAATATATTCACCACCATTATATTAAAAAATTCCCAATTTTCAAAAGTGAATAACACGACACTATCTCACTGCAATAGTCTGTAAGAAAATTCCATGACAGAATTCTCAGCCACAACCATTGTACAATTTTCTTTAAAAAAAAAAAAAAAAAAAAAAAAAAAAAAAAGAACGCTTATGACCATTCGATATTTCATCAATAGTCTAGTCGTCTCCCTTTTTTTTTTATTCCAAGGGATGTCTCAAAAAAAGAAAACTGTGACACAGCCTTCAGTTTCAACAACTCGACTGATTTCGCCAATTTACCAATTTCATCACTTTAAAATATAGTCAAGCAATCTGAATGTTCTATCATTATTGTACAGTTTCTACCTATATCATTGTAATTATACTTTCATTATGTCTTTATTGTGATAATATATAGTTCATTAACGTTATGTGATATGACTAAATTAATCTTATTAATACAAGCCTCCTTCGACAACTTCATTTATCTTATTAATACAGTCATATTAATACCATTAACGTCAGCTTTTAAAATAGAGCCAACATACTATATTTTATTTTTTTGAGATAAACCTTTCTTTTGTTTTTGTTTTTCCATAGTTACGTTAGTTTACTTATATTTTTTACTAAGAATACGGTCGGAATAGTGCAAATGCTGCAAAAATATTAACAACAGCAAAACTAATCGTATGATCTTAACCTCTAAGTTGCAGAACAAACATTTAATGAATAGAACTCTTTCCAAAACCTATGGTTGCAGAACCAGTTTTTGGTTTCATTTTCGTACGAAGTTTTTCACAAAAGTAGAATTTTTTTGTTTATTCATAAATATTCATGTAACCATTGTTTAAAATTCATTATAACTGACAGATTCCAGTTTCACACTTTGTAAAATAGATAATTCAAAAATTGTATTTGAATTAATTGCATTCGTATAAAAGGGTGTGTATAGTCTCCCCCAAACTTTCTTGTTTTATTAAAAGTGAATTTGTATTTTAGCCCGATACAAATACAACCAACCGACTGAAACCAAAATTTGTTACAGTACTTCAACTGTAGTCACAAATTTGATATATTTTGAGTCATTGCATTTTTGAGTTATGTTTCTTAAAGAGACGTTCGATCAAAGCTTTGTTGAATTGGGTTCAAAATTTGAGAGATGTCTGTATTGAGTTTCGAATGATGTCACCATTATGAAGTTTGGTAATAATGATCTCCATATCAAATATTAAATGCATATCTCCATATTAAAGCGTCTTAAAATGTCTTCCACAATGAAGAATCAACTTATTTAAGAAAATTCCATCGTTTTAACTACAAAAATGTTTGTTTTAATCAACTCCGAAGAACACTGAGAGTATAAGAACGCTACAGAGAATCAGAATAAAATGCAAGCAAAGCGACAGAAAGTAAAAATGTTCTTTGTCACAATTACAGTTATTCTAATGCTTAAATAGAAATAATAATAATACAGTTAACAGTGAAAAGTTGGTAAATAAAAATTATACAGTTATACACTTAATGAATTGAAAAGAGTTTTTCAATTCTGTTGTTGCCAATCCGCTATATCTATATATAGATGCTAAATCTATGAACCGAATTTTATGCATCTAGCTCTCTTTATTTTGTTAACTTATATTCGAACAGCCGGACAGACAAACCTCCTCCGAATAGATTTTGCTCAAAATTTAGCGTAAAGACCTGTTTCCCAAATTCTGTCAAGAACAAAAGAGTTTTGGAGTCATCTTTGTCACAGACAGGCATTTTCTTTTTTTTCTTTTTCTTTTTTCTTTTTTTCTTTTTTTTTTTTTTTTTAACTTAGGGATCTCTAAAGGGAAATCTTGAGTTTCGGATTTTTTGAGATTGCAATGCTCTCCTTATACTTCTTATAAAAAGAAAGTAAAATCTGATATGCTAAATTGTCATGCATTTTTCGAAATTATTAGGTAATGAAAAAGAAACGTTAACAAAAATGATTGAGTGTTGATATCTGAAGGATTTCTAATGAGTTCCACATGCCTCTAAATGCTACCCCCGATTTGTACAGAGAAACACTACACGATTACCCGCCGGCATTCCTAATTCTGATTAAAAAACAAATGGTTCTCCAACACAATTTAGAATTAAATTTTGAAATCCAATCTAGATTCCAACCTCTCCCCTGCTGATTAGCATTTCGCTGACACATTTAATCGAACGGATGCCTATTGTTCAAGCAGTTGTTATTCTTCAAACTAATCATTAAAAATAACCTGCAATTTAGCGAAAGACATTAAACCTTCTCCGTTTCCATGCGACTTTGCTTAAGTCCCTTTAATGACAAGGGCTTGAAAGTCAAAAACTAATTGAGATACTGGACTACACCCTCGGGATAGTTCAAGATGTATTTCTGACCGGACTGATCAAGCTTCTGTTGTCCTAAAAATCAAAATATGTGAGAAAATAGGGGTGGGATAAGTTTAAATGAAAGTACTAATGGTTAGATGAAAGCCAAGATAAACTAACCAGTATCCACATAAACCCTACGTGAGACGAAGGAGGGAAAAAATTTTTTAAGGAAGTTTGCAGAAGGGAAGGGACATACAGGGGACATTTTGTGGTTCACTATCTGCCTATAGAAGTTTTTTAATATAAAAATTGAATTTTTTATACGAATCTATCTATTGAGATCAAAATTCATAATAAATGAGTTTTTGTTAGATTTCAAATCAAATTTTTAGTTTCGTTTTCAAACTTTAAGCTGAACTAATCTTTCAATTAAGAAATCAGAAATGGAGTGGAATAGATAATGAAGCATTAAATTAAAATAGTATTTAAATAGTTTAAGCCCAAATAAAAGCTTTATTTTATAAATGTGTAAATATGTAAACATTTTTTAATTGCACAAGAGTTAAGTGTGTTCGACGTTTATACAGGTCAATTCAAATCTTTATTTCAGCGCAGTCACTGTGTAATTTTTTATTTAAATAAAATAAAATCTTATTTGCGTTATTATTATTCTTACAAAATTTACTATGCAACCACTTGTATTGCATTCAATGTGTACATACGTCATCGCTTGGTTTTAAAGAGAGGAGTTGAGAGACTTTAAAAAAAAATTGCAGTTAATGCGTTAATATTATTTGACTCTAATATAGTTTAATGTGTAAAAATATTCGCATTTTTTATTCCAAATAATAATGTTTTTTATACTTTTTTACGTGATGTAAAATTGTATTTCAAACTGCATCAATAAAGTAACAAGAAACTTAAATCAATATGTGGAAAGTGATGGTGGATTACTTCATTCATTTACAGTTCTGACATCAACAGATTTAATTTAGTTACATTTTAAACACTGAACGTGATTGATGTACTCTGAAGATTATTTTTTTTTTAATTTTTAATGCTTTAGTTAGTATAGTCGGATTAATACACAAAATAATCGCATTCATTTTTGATTTTGATGTTAATTTTCTAAAAATCATCTAAAAGTTTATATTTTTTTATTTTTTATGCAGTTTACTTGGTTTATCTTGCTCAGAAATAATGGTCCCCTATGTACAGAAACTTTAAATGAAAATAACTTTGTTGGAAAGCTATAATTTGAAATTGTTAATATGAAATATAACAATAATTACTATTGTAAATAACTTTTGAAATTTACAGCAATAATTAGATGGGCGAACCAGCTGGTCACGAAGTTGGTTAATAATGGAATATAAATACAGCAATAAAATAAAAATAATAACAAAATAATCTTTTATGCTAGAATATTTATTGTATGTAATAAAAATTGTTTCATTTAATCTTCTTGTATATAAGTCAAGAAGTCGAAAATAGGAGATGTTTATAGTTTCAAAAATCGAGAGCGTTATCCGTTCCGATCAGAATAAAGTTATATCTGTTTTAAAATGAAGTAAAAGAAAAGTATTGTTATAATGTTTAAACAATCAGATTTTCTAGAATGAGATCAATAATAATTATCTAATCATTTTTTTTTCAACTGTGAGTTTTTGTAGTTTTTTTAATTATTATTTTTTATTTTTTAATATTTTTTGTCGCAATTTAAAAATTAGTATTGAAAAAATGTACTCATTTTTAAAATTCTAAAAATATTTACTGTTTTGTGATGGATTTAACATGTTCCATTTTCTTTAATTTCCGTAATATTATATTTTCTTCAAAAAAAATTTTTTTAGCTTTAATCATGAATATTTACCCTTAATGATAATTACACTTGATGAGGTTTACATTTTTACGAAGTGACAATACTCTTTTTCAACATATTATTCAATAAAAACATTATCGCTTCATTGAATATAAGCTAACTAAAATTAAATAAAGTATTTTTGTTAATCATGAATATCGCAATGCATGTTGAAAACATATTTCCAAAGTTGACATTTATTCATTCAATTGAGTAACTATAGAAAAATTTCGATTATACGATTTCAAAATTACTTTCACATATAGAAATATTTGTGGAAAATTTCAGACAAATGCATAATTTTGAGATAAGAATCGAATACGAATTTCATTTATTTAGTGCGATCGGAATGAGATTTAGTATAATGATAGTATGTTCATTCATGAAAATATTAAAACGCAATGGCCAGTCAATTTCGAGAAAATGGTCCTCAAACTTTTATTAAAGATTTTATACTGATAATTTGATTCCCGCCTCGATGATCCCGATGGCATGGTTGTCTAGGTAACCGCCTCGTATGCGGAAGGTCAGGGTTCGAACCCGGATAGGACTTTTTTCTTTTGTAATAACTTTGTTGTAACTTTCATTCAATTAAAAATTTACAAATACTTTTAATTAATATGTTTTTAATTTTTTCATCCAAAATAAATAAATTATTGAAATACATAATAATAAAATTAAATTTTTAAAAGAAAAAAATTATAAATGCAGATGCATTTTTTAAAAAAAATAAAATTATTTAAATTTAATTAGCTATTTACAGATAGTTTTAAATAATATGCTACATATTTTGATGCAAGAATAAATGTTTATTCTTTTAATACTTAAATTATCATTTAATGTTTAAAGGAAAAATAATAAAAAGCGTAACATTAATGGCTACAGATAATTTAGCTTGCTTGCATCATTTTCAAACAATTAATTTTCAAATTCTTGGATTTTAATAATAATAAATTATTAATTCTAACTCAACAAAGCTTTATTTATATCAAAGATTGAAGGGATCAGCTGATATTTGTTCAATATGCAAGCAAACTTCCCCAACTGCAGCAATCAAAAGAAATAGTAGAGAGCAGGTGTTAATTTATTGAATGCGTAGGCAGATGGTTCAAAGCGTATTAAGCTTATACAAAATTCCTATTTAATCAAACATAATCAAGAAATAAATTCTTGCGAAGATAGTGTAAAAATTCAATCAATTGTAATCACCAATTTTTAATAAGATGATAAGGTATGCATGGTGCGCTGCCCAACTTTCTGATGAAAAAAGAAATATTTTTAAATGCCAATGAAGTTTGTTTTCGAGTAGATCTCTTAAAGAAACCTTGCTCTAGTGGACAAACAATCATCATTTATCAATTGTGCAAAATGTCGAAATATATTTTGTTTCCAATGTTTTTACTTTAGTTACCATTCTGGTTCTTGTATATAATCGAAAGTAAATGTATATAGGATAATTTTTAGAAATACTGAATAATTTTTTTTTACGATGTGAGTATTTATAATTAATAATTATCACCATTTATGTTGTATTTATTACTATTCTTTAAATATTAAATTACAATTTAAGTATTGAAATAATAAACATATTTCTTTGCATAGAAATAAGTAGCTTATTAATTAAAACTATTTGTAAATAGTTAATTAAATTAAATTATTTTATTTTGTTTTAAAAAATGCATCTGTAATGCATAATCTTTTTCTTTTAAAATTGTAATTTTATTATTATGTATTTTGATAAAAATATTTATTTTGGATGAAAAAAATTAAAGTCATATTAATTAAGAGTATTTGTAAATTTTTAAATGAATAAAAGTTATTAAAAAAAAAATTCTAGCCAAGTTCGAACCCTAACATTCCGCATACGAGATGGTTACCTAGACAACCACGCTATCGGGATCATTCGGACGGGAGTCAAGTTATCAGTATATAAACTTTACCAAAAGTTTGAGGACCATTTTCTCGAAATTGACTGGCTATTGCGTTTTAATATTTTCCTGAATGAACATTCTAAATGTATACTATCATTATACTAAATCTCATCCCGATCTCAGATTTCAACCCCGTGCCCTCCCCTTGTCAGAAACACTTAAGGAACTGGAATTCATCCAAATATGGAGGATTAATTTTTTATGACTATGAGGTATGTTTTCCTTACATATTTAATGAGCTAAAAATTAGTAATACAATGTGGAACTAAATTATTTTAATCACGTTTTTATTTTAAAAATGAATTTTTTCATATAAAAACTTTTATTAATTTTTTTTAATTAAGTATCCCCACTTGTAAAGAAAACAATTTTAATTAAAATTAATTAACTAAATATTAAGCCTTTATTTACTGAATTATTTTACCATCAATTTTTCAAATGTATTTTTGAACCATAAGTTAAGTTTTGATACAAAAAAAAAAAAAAAAACCCAGAAAGAAAAAAAAAAAACTTTTAAAATTCATTAAAATAATTTAATTATTTAAATTAATTAAAAAAGATTTTTAATGTTATTTTTTAGATGATATCTACTGCTTTCTACTGGAAAGAAGTTCTTCGTGTTCTTTCAAATACTGTCAGAAAAAATAGTCGTAGTGTGAAGTTATCAGCCGGATTTAAACGGCCGTTTAAAGTACCGTCAGTAAATAAAGAGTTAATTAAGTTCTCAAAATATTAAAATTTATTTCCAACTATGCGAAATTTCCTAATTTTGGAGCACAAAGAATTGGATGAAATAACAATTGTGAGATTCCCTCTTCAGAAACATGAAACAAGTCAAGTGAAATTAAAGCGTGTAAAAAGCATGCGAGAAGCATGTCTCAGAGCATTATAGAGGCTGTAATGTAATAAAACTCCACATTTCCTACTCTAAAGATCTTAAAGATAACTTAGATATATTAACTAAGCAACTACATGGATAAAATATATCGCCTGCAGAGATGAATACATTAAGGATGTGGTCCATGATCATGAAGCAACGTGCAGATATTTCGAACTATAAAACGGCAACGACGTGAAACTAGCTCTAAAGTGTTGCAAAGATTCTAAAGAAGAAGTACCCGAGAATGCATTGTGATTCTTCATTATTTACGCATTAACTTATGCAATCCAGGTTCATAAATGAATGCATATTCGGTTTTCAGTACAGCTCGTTATTTACAGCTAGAGATGACTAAAGATTATGGCAAATTTTCCAAATAATGCTGCCACTATAATGGCACATTGCTCATTAACGGGTCATGAGGCAAGAGGATTCATGCGTAAAAACGCATCCTAATTAATTTCTTTGCGCAAGTCAGCTGCATTCCTGAACGCTCCGGTTACCGCTTCAAAGGCCGCGCGTATTCCAAGGCCTCGAGGTGGACACACAAAGGGGCGAGGAGAAGCCTTGCTAATAACCGTTGGGCAACAATTATTTAATTAAGGTCTCATTGTATTGAGTGACCTCTCTTCAGAGGTATTGATTGTGGGGGTCTTTTGCCACTCGTAGGAATGGCCGTCCCAATTACACCTATCTCTTTCTGGTGCGAAAGGTGAGCCAGATTTCTTTTTTTCAATCGAGATTGTAATTTGTTGCAAATTCAATTGTAATTTCTTCATTTGTATATTTTTTAGGACAACTTAACTAAAATATTCTAAACTGGCAAGGGAAAAAATAAGGATGAAGTTTCAACAGGATTATTTATCTTTATCTTCTTTGAATTTTATGGAACTGAGAAATTTTTTTAAAAGATGAGATTAACGCTATAATCGTCGAAGATGCATTTGACATTACATGTCATATTACTAAAAGTAATTCAGTTTGACTGTGTGTGTCTGTCATGACTTTATTTGCATTCTTCATATTCGGCTCAAGCTTTATTGTAGAAGAAATGAATTATTGTTTCTCTTATACTACAAAAAAAGTGGTTGGGTAGTGGATGGATTTGAGTTTTAGTGGCCCAGGTAATTGGCTGAACTGCGCCAGTCGTATATAAAAAAAGTGGCAACGATTGTTGTTATCGCTTGAGTTATAAAAATAATGGACTTATAAAAACAATGCATGTATCTCTATAATCTTCGTAGCTGCATGTGTCCTTACAAGTCGTCATATTGCTAAAAGTAACACAATTTTTTTCTAGTGCTCCTGCCATGACTGCATTTGCAGTGGAAAAAAGACCAGCAGGACTGATCCACCCTAAATTATCTCGAATATTTTGTAATAAATGTGTCGTTCAGAGAATACCTTACATAACACAGGCGTACAGTATTTACAATAATTAAATTTTGATGTGAATTTAGCATTTTTACTGAACTTATCGTGGGATCCTTGGCGAGTTTTTTGGCGATCAATCTCGGACATGCAATTAATATTATCCGAAAATTAAATTTGTATTTTGTACGTGTTTTTCCAGTCGATTGAAACAAAAATTTGATGCAGAACCAACACGTGTAGTCACAAAATCGCATATATTTAAATCATTTCGTTTTTGAATTATCGCGTTTGCATGTTTCTGAAAGTACAGGCGATCTTGTACCGAAAGTACAGAAACCCTTCTTGGATTTTGCCCCAAATTTAACAAGTGTCTACACTATAAATCTTAAATCTGAATGCCTAATTTTATTCCTAATGCCTTTATGCCTAATTTTATCTAGCTCATTTAGTTTTGTAATTATCAAGTTAACGTGTATTCGAATAGCCAGACACTTTGATCAGATCAAGACTAACATCTGGAATTTGCTTTAACCGAACATCAATTCTCAAAACTATCTCTTTTGAAAGTGACATTATTCTTAGTATTAAAAGCTCATCATCAATGGCTATTTTCTATTTAAGCATGCTGTGACATTTTCAGAAATTTCCTATTTTGTATAGCACTTTTTTGGATGATAGTGATGGATATGCTCAACTAATTTTGAATCGCCTACTTTCTTCTGAGTATTATCACCTCTTGTAGATATGGCAGATCTTTTCGATGAATTCCAGAAGCCAACTTGATGTTACAAGATATGAACTAGACCGCAGTACGCAAGTATTGTTTGATGAAAGCAGCTTTGTAAGGTGTCGAAGATGCTCAGTTTGAACATGTTTTATAAACACTACTATTCATGGATTATTTCAACTTTTTAAAAATGTAACATAAGTTAATAAATGCATTATAGTTTTCTGATCCCGCCCTTATAAAAACCTATTATAAAAGAAAAAGAAGAAAAGAATCTAAATGAATAAATTTGGCTGACAGCATCTTAATAAATTTTGTAGATAAAAGCATTAAATTTTGTATAATTATAGAGTAATGTCAGAAAAGCATTTTACTAAATGGTATTTTTTAACTACGTGGGCTATATAAATATTTTTTGTAATTTTTATTATGGATTCTTACAGTAATAAAATTGTTGGCATATAATTTCTTTCCTTTCTTAATAAAATTTTGCAACTAAAAGTATAGGTCTAAGTGCAATATTTAGGGAGAAAAATGCTTGATTCATTTTTGGGACATCCTGTATATGTACAATACCTTGCCTATATTATTTTCTGGATTCTATAACCAGACTAAATACGATTGGATTTGAACCAGTAACAGAGAGTAGGAAAATAACCAAGTTCGAAAATGTATAATCCAGCTCAAAAGGCTTGACGATAGTAAGGAAACGACTGAAATTTTCAGTGCCTTATAGTTCCCTTAAGATTGTAGGCATAAAGATAATTCAAATTAAGCTATTTTCTATTTTATAGAAAATAACTTTAGCACTGAAAATCTTTCGATTGCTTACAATTGCTTAGAAATTATGGGTTGAAAAACAATCCTTGACTTCGATTGCCTTTTAACCTCTGCATATTACAAGTTGGAAAACTTTTATCAATTTCATTCTTCTCTCTCTCTCTCTCTCTTTCTCTCTCTCTCTCTCTCTTTTGTTTCAGTCTTTACGAAATTAGAGGTGGAAGGGTCATGAAATTGTCTTTTCGATATACATTTGAATAAAAGGAATACATCTTCACTTTCCAGCTCTCTTCCGTTTATTTTTTTTTCCTGTCGATATTTTGATAATTTTTTAATGCGATTTGATGATATTTTAACACTTTTTACGAATATGGAATAATTCGTAAAACTAATTTCCAGTCGATCGCTGCGTCATCACTCTGTTGAAGGTTTCATATTCTGGTAGATTAGAAAAAAATAAATAAATATGGATGCTAAAAATAACTAGCAGTTTCAGCCAAAAACTGTCTATGCATACATACAGTTCAAGTCGGAACTTGGCAGTCAGCATTTGTGTTGTAGAATTTGACGTAGACAATGTTTGAACCTCTCTAGTTTGGTATAAAGATGCATTAGATGTTAATTAATACCGCAAAGTTCATAATTTTTTTAAACTTTTTTATTTATTTCAAATTGTATAACTTAAATCCAATTTGAAACATAATCTAGTCTTAATATAAATCTTCTACAAAAGCAAAATACTTTCAAAATCTTATTATTGTACTGGTTTAAAATATCTTCTAGAACTATCGCTTATTTTTTTTATTTAATACTTATTGTGTGTGAAAGAATGGTTACTTTCCTGTTAAAATTTGGTTTCTTGAGCAGCGGGCTGCATTTTTATTGCTTTTTATATGATTTTTTCTAGTCTAGACGAAGAAAAATTATTCTTTAGGATGTTACACATGTTTAACATTTTGTACGTAATAACAAATTTCCTTACACATCCATTGAGATAAAATATGAGGACAGAATACAAAGATCGGGTGAAAAACACTGGACAAGGAAAGAGAGTGAATAACGTCTTTATTTACAACATTGTAACTGTTATTTATTTTTATGCGGTTTTTCAACTTTCTTAGTTTGATTTTTTTTTTCTGTTGTTGCTTTTTCAGAGGAGTATGCTTACGTTTTTGATTTTTTTACGTTTTGCGAGATACATGTTACAATATAAATCAATCGCCTTAAAATACCTAATTGGATAGAACCAGTTAAACGTAGAATTTCATTTAATGTATATTCGCTGTATCTGGATAGAGAAAACATATTGTTTGCAGCAATAGACATATATCTAGATTATCCATGAAAAGATATTTATAAATTTATTAATCTTAATACTGGTTGTTGCACTGGGCATGGGTCTAGTGGTTGTAAAAAGAGACCTTTAAATTTAGTAATCATGGCTATTAACCTTCATTTGTAAGAAAATTGCATTTTTTTAATAAATTTTTTTGAGTTTCCTAATTGATCATAAGACTCTAAAGACTTCTATAAAAAAATTGTAATGAATTTATCATTTCTGAGTTTAAATTCTAGTTTTGGCATTATTTTAAAACAATTTAAAAACAGATATCAAATTTTTAGAAAGATCCTTCATTTGACTTTCTCATCTGTTTCAGCAAAATTATTTCTCTCGGAATGAGTGCTCGAAAATTATTTGGTCTACGACTCATTATAAAAAAAAAACATTCTCAATTGGCATCATAAAAATACTACTTTGAAAATTCCTCCGTTGCTCTTTTTAATGAAGATGTATAAATGAAATTCTTTGATTTTGTCATTTTGATAATTACAGGTAACATCTTGAAATATTGTCATCAGAAGAAAACAATTTTTATTCCATTTTAAAATTTTAAAATTTCAAAAAGCATTTCATAATTCCTGTCAGATCTTAATTTAAAAAATAATGTTTAATAATATTTATAACATAAATACTCTCATTTCACTTTAACCTCGAAAAAGTATTTAAAAGAATAATGTACTGAATAGTTTCTTTGAAGTTGAGTGGCAATAAGTAAGAAAATGACTGCCCTGTAGGAATGTTCGCTCTCGTCTTCTTTGCATTTATTATTTCTTAGTATGACGTGTTTCGAGTTTTCCGTCCTCGTAGAAAGAGGAGAATCGAGTACGAAACAGGTATCCTTTGCTCGGTACTCTAAGCATATTTTAAGTCCAGTAGCAGTCCTTTGACTCAACCCAATTCATTTTTAATCGAGTGATGCTTTCTATTTCAATCTAATTCAAAGTATGAGGTGGATATAGAGCTTAGTTTACCGTCCTTACTCGGCATCCATGATTTTTTTTAAAAAAATTATATATTTTTTCATTCTTATCCATAATTTTCCTTTACTGCATGACACGATGTGCGTACTACTAAAGAATCCCCACCTTCTCTCATACTAACTACAGGGTGGTCAAGAAATAACAGGAGGTGTTCGGAGACTTGTAGAGTGTTATGAACTGGACGAAATGTAACAAAATTTGGCCATCATACATATTAAAGTATGCGGTTTCGATTTACCAAGAAAAAAATTAGTACCAAAATGCGCCAATAGAAGAAACTTTGGCGCTGCGATCGAAAACTTTATTATGTAATTTGTTTATATGGGTACTTTGTGACATGACATCGGAGATAAAAGGAAGAGTTGCAGGAATTTATGTCATTCTGTAAGAATTCGCCCATAGATGGTGTTGTCATTACGTGAACGTGCCTTATTTGTCAAGCTGTTTTATCTCTGGAATGAAATTCCAGTGCTGCTCTTCGTGAATACCGGTGGTTAAAACAATTGCGTAGAGGACCGATGATGAGCATAATTAACTTACGAATAATGGTGGAAAGATTTGAAACAACAGGAATTCTTGGTGTGCAACCAGGCCGAGGACATAAAGGTATCTAGCGGGAACAAGTTGAAGAAGTTGCAGCTGCCGTTATCGATTAGGCGAGAGCTAATAAGCAGTGGACCAGCAGTGGACGTTTCATATCACGAGAAACAGATATTCTGTTCTCGACAATGCAGAAAATATTGCGTAAGATCCTGAAATTTTATCCGTATAAGATAACACCCATTAACTGATGACACTGATCTGAATCTTGGTAATTTCTGGTTGGGAGTTGGTTCTGGTTCACTTGAAAGGCGCTGTGTATCAAGGACATGCTCCTGACATTTCTACTTTAAAAGATCATATGACGTTACATGTCAGACGAATAAATGTAGATATGCTGCGAGCCACCGTCGAAAACCTAGTGTACCTCGTGCAATTATTGGAACATCAAGTTGGTGGTCACCTTGAGCCAAATTTGTTAGTTGCTACAATAAACATTTTTCATTGGTATTTGGTGTGTTGCTATTTACTATTTCCATTGGCATGTATTCTTTTTCCACACATTATGCGCTTGCGGCGCCAGGATTTCTCCTATCGGCGTTTTTTGATATTAATTTTTTTTCTTGGTAAATCGAAACCGCATACTTTAATGTGTATGGTGGCCAAATTTTGTTATATTTCGTCCAGTACATAACACGCTACAGGTCTCCGAACACCTCCTGTTATTTCTTGACCAACCTGTACCCAACCTAAGCAAAGAGTTTTTTCTGAAATACCCAACAGTCACTGTCACAACCTAATCTAATATCTCTTTCAAAGAATTATTGGTTATTATAATTTTATATTAATAAAAATATATAAATATTTTCTTAATAAAAGTGTGACAAAATGTTTAAAAAGAAAATTTAAAACTCTTTCTATAATTATTTTAGGTTATTCGGTAAAAACGTTAGATTCACGCTAAAAATCTCTATTTCGTAACTATTGTTCGCTAATGCCATGCAAGAAATTTATAGCCTATCCCAAAGTCTATAATTTTAGGCAGGGGAGGAGATAAGGCCTTAATTGGCAAATATATGTGAAGGTTTCGGAGATATCACTGCAGCTAATTTGAGAATGCAATGTCTTTATGGCAAGGTCCCGGCTTGGGAACAAGAATTTCAAGTTCAATGCCGTATTCTTGTACACTTTAAATTTGACAGTGAGAGTCAAATCCGAGTTGCTAATGTGTGTAATCTCGTGAAAGAGGGTGTCTGCTCTGATATATGACTCTGTTTCAACATGAGTCCTCTTGTCTCTTCAAAAACTGAACTTTAATGTAACCTAAGCAAATAACTTTTGTCTTCTTGGCAAAGGAATTTTTCAAACATAGCCTTAGATTTCGATTGTGGATAGAAAAGAAAACACAATTCACATATTAATTCGGGAATTTCGATTCTATCTTTCTACGTGAGAGAAGTATTTGCCCATTCTTTATTATTATGTTAATAAATTTGAAGCCGGCGTCCTGGCCAAGGGGTATCGCGTCTTTCCCGGGTTCGAGTCCTGGTTCGGGCATGGTTGTTCTCTACCCTGTGTTCTATCTGTGAGGTGCGTGAATGAGCCCCCCCCCCTGTGAAAAGGGGTTGTGCGAGCGGATGTGTGCGTGTTTCTTCTTCATATGAGCTAGAAGTCAGACTTCTGCCCTCGGGTGCTCAGGGGTTTTTAACCTAAGAAGCTACTGTGCAAAAACTTGACTTAAAATAGTCACACGACAAAAAAAAATGAAGTAATGAAATGCAGTTTAGTTTAACAAAAAACTATAAGCATTTTTGGTGCAACATAAGGGTAATTTTGAAAGGGATCTGTGCTATTGAATCGGGACCAGCTGACAAGGACGATACATAAGTTAATAACCTCCCACAATATTTCCGAACTACGCTTCAAATTGTTTGTTCTTGATTAATTCAACGTGTATCAGCCTTATATATATACAGAGTGATTCTGAATTCGGGGTAGTAACTTTAAGAGTTGGTGCAGGACAATGTAACTTTCAATCAACACAGAGAAATATATGGTCGTAAGTGACACGGGGAGGCGCAAATTAAGAAAATAAGAAATGAAAAAAAAAACAACGTGTTTGCATGTGAATGGCACTTTGGGAGCTATATAGATTGGTCGTGTTGGCCATAGCGATCTTCCGATGTAACGACCCTTGATTACTTTTAGTAAGGGCACATATGAAGAATATTTCACGCATTGAAATATTCTTCAGTGCGATGATTCAACTACGATCGCAGTTGATTCAGATCAGGATCTCGTTGCACTAGTATCTGCAGTAGCTGCACATGCGCGTGAAATACCTGATATCTGTGAATGTGTGTGCAAATTGCTTCACCAACGTTGTCAAGCATACATCACTATTGGTGGGAGCATTTTTTAATAGTTTTTGTAAACACTGTCATAGTTGCTGTCAATAAACACTTCATCTTTCCTTTTTGCATGTGTTTATTGCATGTATTTGGCCTCCTCGTGTCACTTTCAACCAATACATTGTTATGTAACAGATGTTTGCTACAATGTTTTGCTTCAATTCTTAAAGTTGGTATCATGAATTCGGGCTGATCCTGTATTGTGGATCATTGGTCAAATCGGTTTTGTATCAGAAATCCTTCATTGATAAGATTGAAACATTACACCAGGCAAGTGTGGAAGTTCTTTAAATAATTTAGAATGGAGGTATGCATAGAACATTTCTTAAAGATCAGACCTTTTATATGGGTATCTACTTATTTTATTACCTTTTAAATTCGAACAAAATGGATGTATCTACTCATGCACTCATTGCGCTGTAAAAAATACAATAAAACTTAATAAATGAGGAGGGGAAAATCTGTTTCCACTTTCACAAGCAAATTTATAGCATAATAAATATAAATTCCATTCCACTCATTTGTTAATGTCAACTTCGGAATCTTAAGAGTTGCACATACAAATAAACCGAGCTTAGAATGAATTGATAAGATTGCCATCATTTTTCGGATTGGCATGGAAAAAAATGCAAGAGAAATAACTTTGTGGATTGGATGTTTTTATGATATTATTAAATATGTAAAAGCGGCCTTGACTTAGAAACAAAAAGGAAATGGCACATTAAGACTTTCTTTTTCTTTGTGGCGAGGTAACCTAATAACAAAGGTAACAGCGCGCAAATATTTTAATATTTTAATGAGCTATTCGAGGTTAGTGTGAGAAATTGCGATGTGAATAAGGCCCCAGTAATCATCTCTCTAATGAAGATTTGTGTTAAGCTCTGTCACGGCATTCTTCAATAAAATTTAATGACAAAGAAATAATTTTTCGGAAATATAAAAACTGTTAGTTATTACAAAGTAATACAGTGGAACCTCGATCACCGAACATAATTCGTTTCCGAATCTTACACGTAATTGCGAAACATAGGAATCTATGTTAAGAAAGACAATGCGTTCCATTAAAAAAAGAAATACTCACACAAATATATACTAAGGTAATTTGTTATTTATAATGCATTCTTTTTTTAACAAGAAAATTATTTTTCAAAACATTTGTTTTTGGCTATGCTTCAAAATTTGGCGAAAATAAAGAGCAGCATTATTGCTAAATGAATTTGTAGTTCGTATAGCTAGTAGAAGAAGCATATTATAGTTTATTGAGAAGTATCTTATCAGATTCAACTCAATAATTTCCCAAGGAGTGATGGAAAATATACATATAACGTTTTTAACGCCAAGAGTCCAACAGAAAATACTTTCCCTAGATTTTTTAATATAAACTGGGAATTTTTTAACCCTTTATTTACCGAATCATTTTATCATTAATTTTTCAACTTTATTTTTGTACCAGCAGTTAAGTTTTCTTCCAGAATAATCCCAGGGAATCTAAGAAATTTTTAATTAATTGAAATATTTTAATTAATTTAATTAATAATTAAATATTTTTAATTTCTACTTTTAACTTATTTTAACTACTTCTTATCTGGGTTACATTCTCTGTGTTCTTTTGAATATCATCAGAAAAAATAGTCATATTATGAAGATATAAGCCAGATTTAAATGGTACTTTTAAGTACCGTCAGTAAATAAAGGGTTAAAGAATTTTTTCTCATATACGTATCGTAGTCGTCAAAAAATTCGAACTCGGAAATTTTAACGAATATCTACATTTTAAACCTCCCTGATACCTTAAAACCCTTACCCTTAAAAAACCCTTATCTTCTTGTAAAATGTTTATCTGTCTGTCTGAGACAAAGATAACCCAAAAACACTTTGAGCTCGGCAAATGGAATTTGGTCTATGGTCTTTCCATCAAATTCATAGATTTCTATTAGATTTTGAGCAAAACCTATTCAGAGGATATCTACCTGTCCAGATTTTTCGAATATAAATGAACACGATAACTGCAAGACGAAGAGAGAAAGATAGATGAAATTTGGTGTCCAGTTTTAACATCCGTAGTGTAGATAACTATCAATTTTGTATCAAATCAAATAAAGGTGTCGAACGTCGGTCTGTACTTTCAGAAAAATGCAAACGCGATAGCTCAAAATGCATTGATTATCAATATTAGAATTCTATTGCATGGCTGCAATTATAGTTCTGTGTCAAATATCGGTTTTAACTGTACGGAAAAAACGCTTCTAAATCACATATTCATCTATACTAAAGAATATGCAAGAAATTTTGTGGGGAGACCATTCCAGCAAGTAAATTACTAAAAATCATCCAATAGGATTTATTCTTTGTGACATAAAGCTAACTGAATCGTTTTAACTGACAAACATAATTCAAATATAACGGTAAGTAATAATTTGGTTAATTCAATGTAAAAACTTAAAAACATTTTCCTCATTTCTGAAATGTTTTTATTATTTAAATATATCTATCCATTATGCCTTCATACATTGTAAGAAATTTTCATTCAGGCTTTTAAATAAATCGAAAAATCCAACCTAAATCCATCGAAAGATTAGAAACTATTTTAGTAACTGATAAACGAAAAATTTTATAATTAGAAATCCAGTTTCTGTAAAACTGGATTTCTTTAATATAAGCTTTACATATAAGCTTTTTCTTTACATATAAGCTTTAAGTTTAGAATTAAGTTATGTCAAATCAGAGTAGTAGTTGAATTAACATTTGAGCATATTTATGGTGATGTAATTTACTTTTTTAATATTCTTATATTTAATGCTTATACAAGAGTTTTACTTAAATTTGTTTTGCATCACACTACCACATGATTTATGAAAAGGGATTTTGAGAAAATTTTGCACCTCTTTTATGACTGGATAAAGTTCTATCATTTTAAAATTAGTTGCTATGAAAAAAAAATTCGAAAATATTGTTTTGGAATTTTATTTTTTGAAATGTAAATTTTGAACTATTCATTTACAATAAGAATTTCAGTTTAAAACTCAGTAAAATAAACCATAAAAAATAATAATCTTTCAAATTTAAATAATGTAGAATATCTCACACTTTCTACTACATGTACAGTAAATTTATATAAATATTTTTTTTAAGTAACGAATAATTTCTGATTATTCTTTTTTCATTCATTTGTGTACTGCTGTAAGATTAAATTCTGAATCTGCTATTCGAAATTTATTTTATCATCATTTATGCCATTAATCCACTCTATGTATTTATCAAATGCAATAATTTTTTTTGTATAAGGCAAATAATAATTGCAAAAGAAGAGAAAAATCAATATCGACATTAGTTAATGAAAATCGTTATTTTGGGAGTCTGCTTTCATTCGTATTGTTTCGATTTGTCCCATTTTTAATATGATATGCTGTTTTGAAGAACGCAAAGAGAAAAATGACCGCTTAGATAATAATGGAATAGATTAACATCGTCTGCGGACTGCAGGTTTTTTTTTTTATTTCATAGATACTTCCTTATTTCATAAATATTTCCTCACTACAAAGTTGTCTGAATCTATTCAATTATTTATTGAAGGTGAAATTGCTTGAGAATAAATTTGGTATCATCAAAAAGGTTAATTTTAAATGTAAGAATGTATAAAAATATTTCTTATGGAATATTTTGCACAAAAATTAAATATTCATTTGATTTCAAAATAATCAAATTTTTAATTTTACACTTTTGCAATTCTTTCTTTTTTTTTTTTTTTCTTCTTTTTTTCCGAAATAATGATTGTGCAAGGTTGAGGTTGAATTCAATTGAACCTAAAATTTTAAAACTAATTGCAAATACGTTTTAGTGAGTAAAATTATATATTTTGGAATGATTTTTCAAAAAAATTTAGCGAAAAATAGAGCAAGATTTTGATATTTCTCAGTTAAAGAGTTAAGGCAAAAATTTTAAAAATTAATTAAGATTTAAATTAAATTTAAAAAATATCATTAAACGCACATACGCACACGCGCATATATATATATATATATATATATATATATATATATATATATGACATTTTTAATATATTGAAAGCTAAGAATACTTATCACTGTATGCTTGCCCTTGTCAATACCAATAAACCAGTTTTACTGTATTTCATATACAATATTCAACAGTTTAAAAAATAATTGTCCCTGTGGATTTTTTTTTAGTAAAGACTCAAATAAAAAGATATCCCCCGTGTTAAAATTCATATATTTATGTAGAATTAAATTACTTTTTATATTACATTATATTAAATTATAACAATTTTCAAGTTTTGGAATCTCGGAAACTTTAGTACATATTATTCAATATTTTGTTAAGATATTCGGCATTATTTAGTATTCATAAAATTGTAAAATATTATTCAAATATTATGTAAAATTCCGGAATATATTATACACCTATATACAGATTTATTCAACAATATGATATAATATTTTTTTTAATATTTTAAAGAGTAATTATCTCAATGGATTTTTTTAAGCAATGATATCTGAAATCCAGAGGCGGCGGCAGAGATTTGCCGACCGGGGGGGGGGCAAGACAAATCCGACAGGGGGGCAAGCACAATATCTCTAATTTAGCTTCAAAATAACTCATATTTAATTAAAGAAAATTAGTTATTATTTATCTTTTTTTTTATTCTGATGCTGATCATTTCTTTCATTGTTAAAACTTTATAAAGGTATTTGCAAAAAATATTCCCATTTTTTTTTTTTTTTTTACTAATTATTAAATTGAGTCTATTTCTTTATGAGACTCGTGAGATTCTCTGGGATCTAATTTTGGAAATGAATATAGACATATTCCATTCTAGATTGTAGAATATAGATAGAAACACAGATTGCACTAGAATGACGTGTCATGCTAAATGAACAAATGCAAGCTTTTATTATTTTATATCAGAAGCTATATAAAATGAATGCTGAAACAAAACGTTTCATAAAAGAACCTTTTATAGAAATCCAGAATAATAAATAAAGATTCGATGTTTTCGCCAAAAGCTGATTTTTCTGCGTAGTCCCCTACCTAAAATATTTGTTAAATAAGGATTGCAATGACGAGCAGGAATTAAGATGTGTTTCGAATCCGAGGAGAAATACGCGTACTCAACAAAAAGTTACTACAGTTCGGACACGGGCAATATAGAATGCGGAAAAGATACAATGGTGTTTTTAAGAAGGTCGGAGAAAATATTTAGTAAATATATGTACAAACTTACTATTTTATGTAAGATATAAAAAAATATTCTTATGAAAAATGGACTGCTTAAACGTTAGATCGTTAAATGTTAGTTAACTTGTATTTATTTTTCTCTACATATTTAGGCTTAAAAAATCAATGTATTTTATTAAAAAAACAATTAGATCTTGAATATGAATTCACCTATCTTCGTTTTTAGGCCTACGTTCATATGGATAAGTACTTTAATTCGAAGTTATTGCAAGCTAATATTCCTCCTAAAAGGTGAGTTTTATCCCCTCAGTTGCATGCATTGGTTTTTCTTAATCCCTTCGTATACAATAGCGAGTCTAACTTGTTTATGAAATTATTTAATTTTAAATCTGCAATTAAGAGAAAGTATTAAGTAATTTAAAATGCAAAAATCACTTAAAAACGCATCATTACCTCAAATGCCCTTTTATTATTCTAGGGATTAAAATAACAATCATTGTTCCCAAATAAGATATGCCATCTAATTAGGAAGTTAAGTAAATTTGTTTGTCAAGGGGTTAATGTGTAATTTATGAATATTCTATGAATAACTGTTTTAATCATCTTTTTATCAAGACATCTTTATTCAAAGTCTATTAAAAATTTAGAAGCATTTGAAATTATATACATTTTGCCGCGAATAGTAATTGAAAGAAAAGCATATATAAACGATACATTCTCCGATTACATATTCATAATATTGAATGCAGAGTCTGAAGAATTCAGGTAGTAATTTATTTAACAAATTTAGTGCATACTTGGATAAACTCGTTTAGTGTAGCTAAAAAGCTACCATAGCACAACATTTTTTTGTCGTCATTTGCAGTCGGTAATATTTCTTTAGTGTAATAATTGTAGCCTGATAAATTAGATTGCGAAAGAAAACAGATATTTTACTATTAAATAAATTTAATTTACAATTATGCAATTTACTTACTACAGTAATTTATAATGAATTCACATAATTTGGCTACAGCAAAATAGCTTTTTAGCATGCATACTCACAAGATTGTCAAAAGAAAACAGTGTTTTCTTTTTAATTTTGTTTAGCCATTAACTAGATTTTAGTCAGGCAATTCTCATAGTGAAATGAATAAAATAAATTTATCAATTCGTTACCGAGGAAGTAACAATTATATGAATAAGATGGCGATTCATTTTAGAACTTGGATTTGAATTATGAATTATGGAAAACAACTCTGTCGTCCTATTCATGAATAATATAAAAGCACCGATTTCTCTATTAATTCCACTAACACGTAATCGAAGTGCCTGATATAAACATTTTTTTCCCATAATCTATAAAATCTTCGCCGAAGGGCAAGGATAAGTTGGAAAAAAAATGTGACGTCTTATTCATTTACCTGATTAATGATTATTCTGCTAAATATAGTATAAATTATATGCTGAATGAACATTACGACATTTAAATAAAATGACTGAGAATTAGGACTCATCGACATTCCTTCGCATTGAATTCTTAGTCGACCGATCAAATTTTTTGACAAAATGCGACATGTCTTATGTTTTATTCACATGTCGTCTTGTCGGTTATATAGCCAAATGTAGTGCAAATTAAAAAATTAATGAACGACATTTGAATCAATGCCTGAAATTCTGTGGATATAGTCTTCGAAATTCAGCACATTTAGTTCATAGTCAGCCACCAAAAGTTATCGGCAGAATGTAGTTTCTTATTCACTTGTGGGATGTATTGCCAAATCTAGAGCAAATTATAAGCCAAGTAAACGACATTTCAATCAAATGTCTGAAAATCTGCAGACTTAACATCTTCGGCACTCACCGCATTGAGTTCATTTGACCGACCAAAAAATCGTCGATATCTTATTCACTTGTTACCTTGGCTTATATTGCCAAAGTAGTAAAAATTAAAAGCTCAATGAAAGACATTTGAATCAGATGTCTTAAAACTGCGAACTAATCGTCTTCGACATCCATTGCATTCAGTTCTTAGTTCAGCTATCAAAAATTGTCCACAAAATAGACAGATTGAAATACTGCCCTATCGATTATTTTGCCAAATATAGCCAAAACACTAACCTTTAGCTGGATATTTCGACTCTTTACAATATATTAACTTTAAGGTGGATTTTAAATAATCATATTCTATAATGCGCAACTCTCTACAGCCATCCTGAAATAGTGAAAACTTTTGCCGACGAAACTCTCACTCTCTCGACGACGGAGGGGAGGGCAAGAGGCTGCCGACAGGGGGGCAATTGCCCCCCTGCTACCGCCGCCTCTGCTCAAATAAAATAAAATCGTGAGTGGAAATAAATATATTATTTAAAATTATACTTTTACAATATTTTTGAAAATTTATTATTGCAAAAATATTCTTATATATAATAACAAATTTTGTTACAGCATTTGATATTCTTCAATGTTACTGATATTGCAAAAACATTCCATAATATTTCAGCGCTTTTGAGGTAGGTAAATTACGAACATATGCACCTTGAATAATAATCAAAAAAACATTCAGTATAATAATAAAAATAAATTAATAGCAAATAATAATAATAATAACAAATTAATAATAATAATAAAAAGAAGAAAATTGTGAATAATAATAATAAAATGTTTAATAATAATAATAATAATAAAGTTTTAAATAATAATAATAATAAAATTTTTAGTAATAATAATAATAATAATAACATCTTTAATAATAACAATACAATTTTTAATAATAGTAATAATAATAAAATTTTAATAATAATAATAATAACATGCATTATTAATTGAGGATGAATTGAGATCCTTCAATGAAAAGAGATCTGTGTCAAAGAATATTCTGCTTCTGAGTAGATTAAACCTGCAATTAAAATGAAACGAAAATGCCTTCAGATGCGTGTGAGGAACGTTTCCTCCCACGTAACCTGCGAAAGTGATAAAACTCGGACGCTCGTGAGTTCCTAATCAGCATCTTCTACTGCTTTATGTCAAAACTATTAAAGTGTCATTACGGGCAACCGAGAGTAATTGGAAAATCGAGACAAGAAACCTTCTTTCAATCGAAAAACAAAAAGGAACAGCGAGGCATTCGATCGGGAACACGAAGGGGATCTTTGGCCACCGTGAACCAAAACTTTTTCTTTCACTGATAAGCGGCGAATTTACGGTTACAGTTATAAAAGAAAAGAAAGAGAAAAAAAAAATAATAATAAATGATAAAAAGATTTTCAACTCCTTCGCATTCTGTGTAACCTCGCGACATTTCTGCTCGAGAAAGAAGCGGCCGAAGGACCCCTCGAGGCGATTCCTTTATTTGGGTTAGAAACATTCTAGCGCTTTTTTTGCTGCTTTGTTCCAACGTGACAAGCTCTTTGTTGTGTCTCCGCAACTCAACTGGAATCGGGGATAATAAGCGCGCGTGAACTGACCATTGGAGGTGGACAGCGCGCTGGAAATTCATTTTTTCCGAAGACAAAGTGTTTACTCAACGCAACAATAATAATAAAGGCAACCGCCGACGATTAACCTGAAACGGAGAAGTCGATTTCGACTTTGGGGGAATTGTGTTACTGGTTTAGACTCGTAACCAGGTGTACAACGCGTGTAATTAGCTTTCGAAAACGATACAATGTATTCAACGATTTTCCGCCGCTGAAAGCCGAAAGGAATGGATGGTGAATTTCTGATGGAGTTTGATGTGAATAGCGAAGTTATTTTCGAAGATTTAAGCATTTTTTGTGAGTCAACTTTTGACCCTCAGGTCAGACAGATATGTCTAAGAGCATTAAGAAGATTATATTAAACATGTTAAGAGAGGGGTGAAGAGACGCTTCTTGGCGAAGAACTCAAGAGAAAGACAAACTATATTCTTTCTTTCTTTTGCTAAACTCTTGATGATATATTTAGATTGGCATAAAATCTGTAAATTGCAGAATGAAGCCACTGAGAATTGTCTCCGGAACTTTTACATATTCTCCGATAAAGACCTCAACCCTTTCCTTCGAATAAAATTGGAACTTTGGGTACGGCCCGCGAATTCTTCACATGGAAATGGAGAATTGTAGTTACGGGATATTGATTTCAGGCGTGAAACTATCACTTTTACTGAATCTATCGCAAGAATATGTATTTTAACAGCCTTTTGCCGGCCGATTAACATCAAAATTTGACAGGAAACTACAGTTATAATTACAAAGTAACATACCGAATTTCATTGATTTAAGCCACTGTGTTTATGTGTTATTGCAATTGCTTGCATTCTAAATGACAGACCGACAGACGGACTCTTCGACAAATTTGGTTCAAAATTTGATAAATGTTTATATTTTAGGTAGTAAACGTGTATAGCATATTTTATTTATTTAGTTCTTAACACTTTGTAGCTAACGAGTTCCCTTTTATTCTAATAGAAAGACAGAAAGATTTCCTTTGAATGAATTTCTTTCAAAAATTTATAGAAATCTACAAATTAAATCTTAATTCTATATACCAAATTTCAGATGTCTATCTCAAAGTATTTTTTTTAATTATCGTGTTCACAGACAGACTGACTGATTGATTACTGACAGATTGACTGATTTGAAAGTATTTTCCATGCTTAGAAACTTAAAATTAATTTTAAAATTTCTTAAAGGATGCGTTTATTTTTAAAAACCTTTCTTCTTTTCTGGTTTTGCAATATTATCGCATCAAACATTTTTTTGGAGAATCTTTATAACTTAGTAAAATTAGAAATCCGATTTTTGGTATATAAATTAATTTTTGAAATTAAAAAAAAATATTTTTTTCAAAAGTTTGCATAAATTTTTGGGAATAATTGAATATACACACTTTTTCTATTTTTTAAAAAGTTACTATTTAGTACTTTTATAAATCCACCCTTATTTGTACGTAGCTGATATTTGAAAATTCAATATAGATTTCAAGTAATTTGTAAAAAATGTATTTGTCTTTTAGAAAGATTTCTAAGATAAGATTTCAAAAAACCTGAATTGGAAAAAAATCAGTTTAAAGATTTTAACGTAGCAATATTATAAGAAAACTTATATCAAATAATTTATTTTACACAATTATAAACAAATCCATAAGTGACAATTTAATAAAAATTTGTCATTATCATAGTAATAATACTATTTCCGCTCACTTCTTAGTTCTATTAAGAAAATATTTGTTAATGTTCCGAAATTTGTTAACCATTAAAACAAGTTTTTACTTTAAAACAATACAAGTTTCCAGAAAAACATATTCATTAAAAACAGATTTTATATATGTATGTTCATGTGTGTGATTATGAGTATATATATATATATATATATATATATATATATATATATATATATATATATATATATATATATATATATAATAACGAAAATTTAATTAAAAAGATTAAAATCTGTTCTAATATTTTTTAAAAATTAAAGCATTTTTAAATAATATATTTAATTTAAAAATGATTTTAAAGACATTTTATGTATTTATATCAAAATTTAAATACATGCAAAATTTTACAATTTTAAGTAAATTATTTGCAAAAAGAAACCCGATCCGATTTTAAAAAAAGACAATTATTCTTAACACGTCCGCTGTCGCAATTCATTCCTATACCCTTTTGTCGAATTATATGATCTCAACGTCTATTATCCGTGAAATACAATAGAAAAGTAAAAAAGGGGGGGGAGTCCAACTAATTTAATTGTAGATGTGGATCATAAACGTGAGTCGAATAGAATCAGAAGCAGTCAACGGGTTAATGTTACAAGAAACGCACACAAAGCGGATGCTAATTTTTAAATTGTTTGAGTGCAATGATAATTGTTTAGTTTAGTTATATTAACGTCCCATTGTAAAGCAACACTAGGGCTATTTTGAGACGGACCTCGTAATTTTGAATCGCGGTAAGATGGCGAGGACGACACCTGAGCTGGCACCCACCCCCCTCCACACCAGTGGGAGGACGTTTAGCATGACGGATTTAAAGTGCAAAAGATCCCCTTACACGACGGTTCTTCGGTGGAATTGGGTCTCGAACCTGAAACCCTACGGCTCCCAAGCCGTGACCTTACCACCAGGCCACCGCGCCCTTTTAGAGTGCACTGATAAGGATGTATTGATAGAAGCTTGAGTATTTTCATAACGCGTCCAACGCGTTGGAGGCTCCATGAAAACAAAACATTATTGCACTGACGATAATTTTTAAAATCAAATGTAATGAAACGTGAAAAAAATTAAACTTGCGCAAGACGTTAGGCTTTACTAAGCTAATAAAGATAACTGAAGGCGAAAAAAAAAAATTATATTCAACTTTACTCACCCTCATTACACCACTACACAAAGCATGAGTGTTAGATTTCCTTAAAAAAATTTTTTTTGAATGAAAAAAAAAATAAAAAAAACAAGCTGATATTTTTAATATATTTGTGTTTCGTTTTCAACTTCTGCTAAACCATAACAAAATTTTCTATTTAAGCGTTTATAATTTTCAGAAGTTGTTTATTTTCTTCAATGCCATAGGGACGTTCCAACATGGTATCTAACCAAATTTAATGACAAGGTGTGTGCTTTTTTTTTTTTTTTTTTTCTTCTTAAAAACTACTACAAGAATTTCGCCCTGAATTTTTAAAAAAAATCAAATTAATCATTTGTTACTGAGAAACAATGGATTTGAAAAAACTTTCATGGTTCGTAGAATTTCGGAATTTAGGTTTATTGAATTATATAAATCTAAAGCGAGTTACGCGTAACAGAAAGCTAATTAAAAATGAAGTTCATTCCTCTTTTCAAACATGCCATATTAACCTACCAAATGACAATAAATCTTAATTGTTGTTTTTAAAAAAGTACTCGAATGCCAACACAGAAATCGGTGAATGTAACTAAAAGAAACACCGCGAATTTTTCCCTGATTTCAATGTATCTAGTTTTATCTTAAATAATGGCCCATTGTCGTTAGATATGCACTTAAAAGTCTCCTTTTGTGTTAATGTAGTTCAAGCAAAACTGATTGATTCCGTAAATTTATTTTACTTGTAAAAGTTTGCAATAAATTTGTTACAGAACCAGTTAATTCAATTAACTTGCGGTGAAAATCTCGAGCAAAAACAAAAAAATATAGGCGGAAAACCACATGAATCGTATTTCGATTTTCTTCCTTGTTTTCGCTATCTTTTTGGGTTTTGTTATATATTTCAGCATGAAAGTAATGCTTGATGTATTGACAGGCGCCATCTTGTGGGTATTAGAAGAATTAATCTCCTCATGCTGATTCGAATCGGGTTTTGCCACGACCCCCGTTAGTTTTGCACGAAGAGACCGGATGTTCTTCATCCTTTATTATTATTATTATTATTATTATTATTATTATTATTATTTCTTGGAATGGATTTCGCTCCCATTTGGAATAAAATGTGTATTTTTAGTTACTAGTAACTCGTTTAAACAGAGGATTTTGTAAAAATTTCAATCAGATGTAATTGAGAGAAAAAAAAAAGATCAACGATATAATTCTAATTCCCAACTCTTACCATTCAAGAATTTGTAGGGATAATGGATAATGGATTTGTAGGATAATTTGAGAGGGAATAATGCAAAGTTATTTTGACAGTTTGATTTATTTTCATTGCTAGTATGTTCTTGTTACCATTAATGTGAATGATAAAATAAAAGAACAAACTAAAAGAAACAGTTTCGGTTTCAATGGCTTGATATTCCTCTTTTTTTCCCTTTTCAAATGCAAAGAACTTTATGGAGAATCTCAGAAAATTTTAGTTTTTATACACCTTTATTTAACTTGAATTGTTTCAAGTTTATAAAAATTGAATTTCAGATTTGATTTTTCTTACAGTACTTACCTAATACACTCATAGAGAATAGTGTATTCTTGATAACAGTACAATATTTTAATAATAATCGACTACTTGACTAAGTTTGTTAAAAATTTTATTCCATATAAAAGAAATAATATTATCTGTTTTTTGTTGTTGTTGTTTTTTCATTTTGTTAAAAAAACTCTTTTCGTGATTTAATAATAATTATCATAATAAATTACAAATTTTATTAAAAATTTAAAAACAATAAAATATTTCTTATTTTTTATTAAAGTAAATAAAATTAAAACTCGCTTTTATCTATGAAATTTTTTTTTAAAAAAATTGAAAAAGAATCCTAAAAACGATAGGAGCTAAAAGCAGTGCTATAAAGAATTTAAACAAGAATGAATATAGAAGGAAATAAAATTTCTTAATATTTACAGTTCGAATAATAATCTTCATTCTAAAAGTGATTTTATAGTCGCTCTAACTGTAATTTTAACTTCTGAGTTGGACATGCTATTATTTTTCCACAGAATCAGAATATATATGGGCAAATTCCTTTCAATGGAAATATATAAGTTCAAAATAATTTCTCCCCACCGCTTTTTTCTGCTTTCTGCCTTCCTAATAGGTGCGCTGCACTGAAATCGTCATAGCTTTGGTAAAGAAATCATAACAAAAGTTAAAAATTTGACCATCATTATTTAGTTAAATCTAATAACTAAGGAGTTTAAATTAAGTGAAAACATTGCAAAATAGAAGATAATTCTTAATAGAGATTTTTTACTGTTCTATTAATTTATTTTTTCTTTTTTGTAGTCAAAATTGCTGTTTTTATTTTGTTTGTTTGTTTATGTTTTCTCACCTTGTATTCTGAATGAATTCGGAATTTATGACTAAGTATTCTATAGGAGATATCTCGCAGAATACAAAATCATTTACTTTTCAAATTAAATTCTATATTCTTTCATAAATTCGATGAAAATTTGATTTTCTAAAATAGAAAAATCATTGGTATTAATTTTATTGCTAAAAGTAGGGTTTTTCCACTGTCATCAGTTATATCATTATAAATGTCTTTAATGTTGTTTATAAGAGGATCCAGGGCATCTACTCTTGACAATCACTTGTTCCAAAAGGCATCTCAGACATGGGGATAAGAAGCTTCCGGAATGGTGGCTGATTCTCGCCGTCCTAGTGGGTATAAAAATAGTGGGGGATCAGCGGTTTATGGTTGCCTACCACTTAGTGTCATTTCACCTTCACCTTTCCTTCCGCTTAAATTGTATAGAAATCGTTTGAAACTACTGAACATGACATTTGGAATACAATTCTTTTTGGGTCTATAGAAAATGAATAGCAGGCATTTTTCGATGTTTTTTTTTTTTTTTTTTGAAAACTGAATTTCAAATATGTAATACAAATATCGATTTTATGTTTTTACCAGACACTCTGTCTTGTAAAACATGCATTATATTAAAATTGTAAAAATTCTAATATTATGTAAAAAATTTGCTTAAATTAAAAGTATTTTCTAAAATATATGTTTTTACAAAATTACTTTGACCTAATCGAATTATTTTAACGTTTTCAGAGCAGCTGATTTTATAGGATTTTTACTATTCATCTTTTATTTGAGATTTTTTTTTTCTTTTGCAGATTAAAGACGCTTTATTTAAGCGCAACAAACCGATATTAAATTTTAAAACATGTATACTTTTCTTATCAGTTTCAAAATCCGTATGTGCGATACAATGACATATCTTGGATGATCAAATGAAAATAATAAAAATAATGTTTTGCATTCTTATGCAAAAATACAATTCGACAATGTTTCTAAAATTTATCAACATAGCGAAAAATATAGATACGTAAAATGAATGAACGACGAAAAAAGAAAAACTGCATGAAAAAATTTGTATAAAATTTTATCTTTTTTTAGGAAAATAAAGTATCAATCATTCAAGGGCCTTGAAGAAACAAATTATGAAATCTCTGCACGAGAAAAGTTTGAATTTGACGAATTGTCGTAGACAGGGACATGATAGCGATTCAGAAGAATGAACGAAGTTTACGTTGGTGTGAGACAACATGTCATAGAAAAGTCTCAAACGCTTGAAGAAGCATAGAAATTTGCCAAATTTTTTTAAACAAACTAGAATTTATATTGCTATTTTGACCAAAACTTTATTCCATGGGACGAATTAAAAGCATGATATTTTAAAATACAATGTGCATCATTCATTCGGGCAAAAGTTTTTAAAATTTATAATAAAAAAAGAGCAATACTTGGAAAAATTTTAATTTGCACAAATATAATCAGAGGAACATTATCCATGTATAAAAAAAAATTCCGAAAGTAACCGGAAGAGGGCACTAAACATCATACTGAGATGTTTCATTCAAATAAAGCTAACAATAAAATACTTGGCAAATGAATTCGTTATTCAATGCCGGCTGTTCTCTGTCATTAACAGATCGGGCGTTGATGGTTAAATCTTTCTATAAGAATGATGTATCCACAACCATCGCATTGTAAAAGTTTCGCATGGTAAAAGGTCTGAAAGCACAAAGAAGTCCTATATCAATGAATGCGATTAAATACATTTTAAATCGGTGTCTTTATGTCCCACAGGTGTCGTCCTCATCATCTGACCGTGGTTCAAAATGACGAGGTCCGTTCCAAAATAGCCCTAGTGTTGTTTCAAACAGGACGTTAATATAACTAAACTAAGTCTTCATGTCCTATTTTGCTTAACAACATTGACACAGCGCCATTTCACCCCTGGTGGTGAATTTGTGGCCTTTTTTTTTTTTTTTTTTTTTTGGTAGAAAAGAAGTTTTCAAGATTTTTTTTAAATGATTACCAAGTTTGATAGCATTTGGGCTAGTAGTTTTCCTTTTATGACCATTTCAAAATGGAACTTTAATTATAACCACTTGTATACCATTCGACGCGTTGTAGGTGGCGTCGATGTCGACATGCTATACTAAGCTGTGTGGTGACGCGCCTGACTTGCGTGATTCCTTTTGATGGTGGTCATCTGAACATCTTTTACCTTAAAATAAATACGCAGTGTCTTATTATTCTGTTCTGTTTCATTGTTTGTCTGTGTTTGCCTGATTTGCACTAAATGACTCAATATGACGTGTGAGGAACCCCTTTTGTTTATTTTTTGGATTCATTTTCTTATACATGGAGAAAAAAAAAATACGATTTCCCTCTGATCATATTCGAGCGGACCTAAATTTTTTCCGCGCTTTACTTCTTTTATCTCGAATTTATGATTCACCCTGGACATGCATGATATTTTAAGATGTGTGCATTAAAATATAAAATTTCCAAATTTATAAAACAAACTAAATTTCAAGGCGATGTATTTCAATAAAAATTGAGGTAATTATTTAACTGATGGTTAGTTAAATCAAATTGGCAATATGTTTTCCAAACAGTATGTGTCATCTAATTAGTAGAGAAAATGAACAGGAAGTTAAAATATCTCAATCTCTATCAGTTAAAAAATATGAAAGAATGTTATTCACTAGGTACTGAGTAATAACCTAAACTTACTCTTTCCAGCTCATTAGCAAATATAGAATATATATATAACAAGTAAGCTGTCTATTTTTGTGACGTAATATATATATATTTTTTTTATTGCAGCGTTATTAAGCCGGTCAGAAGTAAATAATTTAATTGATAATGTGAAAGAAAAACATTTTAAGGGCAATCTTTTTGTTTTCTGAGCTACATACAATGAGAAATAAATGGAACATCTAAACAAGCATGTTAATTGAAAAACTATTGCAACTTGCATCTAAATAACGATTTGAATATCCTTGACATGGTATTTGTCACGACCAGTTACAAGATATTGTACGTACTTGAGACAAAGTAACAATACAAACTGATAAAGAAAAAAGAAAGTGTCCATATTCTTTTAAAACGAGACTGATTTACGAGGAGATTGTTTTTGTGCTCAAGCTTAAAGTTTCATTTAAGATTTTAACCTGAAATCTAGATTGTTTGTAAGTTTCTGTTTAAAGATGCAGATTCTTTTATGTTTAAAGCTACTTCTACTGTTCTGTTCTAGGTTGTTGTTTCTTATCTCCCTTACATCGACCACTAGATCAAACCAAGACAATAGACCGCGGGAAGAAGAGTGCAGTAGGTTCTGAGGGTAAAGACCCCTGAACAGCCTAGAGCAGAAGTCTGAATTTATCTCATATAAAGATGACACTCCCACACACTTGCTTACACAATTCTTTTTAAAGGGGGTGGTGGTTCTTTCACACACCTCGCAAATAGAGCAGAGAGAAAAGAGCAACCATGTCCGAACCAGTACTCGAACCCGGAGCTCCCAGATGACGGGAAAAACGTGCAACCCCTAGGCCAGGATACCAGACATATTACTGAATGTAAATATCCTAAATATATTGTACGGAAAAGCATTTTTACATTTCGTCATCACAATTTTTCTCTAATCTCTAAACCAATTTTTCTAATTCCGTAAAATATTTTAGCCCCCTTCCACTTTGGAAATTAAATACTAAAACATATTATCGTTGTCGGAAAAGTAGCTTTCGATTCATTGATAAGGGACCTGAACTCAAAAAAATGTTTTTTTTTGGGGGGGGGATTTTGTTTATTTATTCTGACCAATCAAAAAGGCAATTGGCTTGATAAATGAAGCATGATTATTTCACTAAGACTGAAAACCTGTGGAAACTCGAATTTTGGATAAAATGTGTGAGGTGCGCTTTGCCTAAACAAACGCTATCTTCGTAAGATTAGAAAGAAAATTAAAAATATATCAAAGTTCCAGAGATTGTTTAAACATGCTCGTTGCTGTTCCGATTGAATGAAAATATTCCTTCTATATATATCTTTTAATTATTGTATAATTTACTTGTGTGCTCTGTCTTATATCAGAGAAAACATTACTGAGTTATATTATTAAATCAAAATATCATAGTCACTTAACCTTGTGGAAACAGTAACTGTATCATCTAAATTTTGTTAAAGAAATTTTTAATATTATTGTGTTTGAATTTTCAATATATTAAGTTTTGGAAAAAATAACTACGCATTAAAACTATATCTATGCACAGAATGTTTTTTTAATGCTTTCTCGTGTACGAAGAATGCAATAAATTCGAATTAGACGAATTTTTACATTTTAGACCACCCTGAGTTCGAAAAACATATTTTTAACATTATGTCTGTCAGTGACAAAGAAAACTAAAATAAATACTTTGAGCTAGACGTATGAAATTTCTTATACGGTCTTTACATTAAATTTATAGATTAGTATCAAATTTTGAGAAAAATCCGCTCGGAGGAAGTCTGTCCATCCTGCTGTTCGAATATAAGTTAACACGTTCGTAGCATTCGTGGCCTCATGTTTGCGAAAATGCGGTTCCAAAAAAATGCTCTGTCTTTCACATTAAACATTTATTAAAGACACGGGATGGTACAACAACACACACAACGGAATTATGCTGATATAATTTTGAAGGTTTCGCAAACCAGCATCCCTTTCACAATTTTAAAATATATCGGTCCATGCATTCCAACTATATCGTTATCAACGGAGCTCACCTCTGCTCTTCCTGTCTTTAAACAAAATAGCCTAGTCAAACATTATTTATTTGCACAGTTAATTTTTTTCATTCATATATGACTGTATTAATAAAACATATTTTGTTTTCCATGTTCACATGTTAGACATTAAGCTTGAGTTTTTAAATTATATGAAATTTAACTTAAGTTTGAAAATTAATGTTTTTGAAATAAATATTTTTCACATGTGAAACTTAACCCTTTAAGAGGCCATTTTTTCTAGGCACAGTATAGTAAAAAAAATTTAGGAATGAGATTGGCTTAAGGAAAGTGGTTCATTTAACTTATCAGATAAATTTAATTTGATTAATTAATTTATTGTGTTAATTAATAATTAAGTAACAAATCAAGACACACCATTTTGCGCGAGATAAGGAACTGAAGAATCTAAGTTTTTGTCTTATTGAAAAATTTGTCAGAACTTAAATCAATCCACATAATTTCACCCAAAGATTGATGAATTTGGTGGGAAACATACTTCCCATGGCCTTATAAAGGGTTAAAGTGATATTATAATGTTCTTTAAAGAATTTTCTATTACAATCCTTACAAGGGAGCTTCTATTCCTTCACAGGCTCCAAAAATTCTTTTTTTGGATGGATTTTTAATATATGGCGCTTTCAATTCTGCTTGCTAGCATATTGCTGTTTACATTCCAAATATTCAAAATGAACGATATACTTGGAATTTACATTATGTACCTGAAAGTACATTACTTTAAACATCACTCTCGTTACTGTCATTTTCAGGAATGGGATTTGGAAGATATTAAAAAGTGAAGATTTTCAAAAGCGAAAAATAATGTAAACATAAAAGTAAATTGGCGCGTTTGCTGCTCGAGAAAGCTGTGCTCTCTTTTGGAGCATGCGCAGTGTTGCCTTTAGCAAATTGTTACGGACCCGGACTAAGGTCTGGTCTGTCTTTCTGCTCTCCCCCCCCCCCAACCAACCAGAGATAGCAGCGCCACCTCTTGGAAGGCAGGAAAGAGGGAGTAGCACATTAACTACGTTAACTACAAGAAGAGAGCTAGACGGATAAAATTCGGCAAATTTAACATCTAGAGTGTACACACTTATCAAATTTTCAAAAGCGAGGGATTGATCGTCTGTCGGTCTGTACTTTCAGAAGCAGGTAAACGCGATAACTCAAAAACGTAATGACTTAGATATATCAAATTTGGTATGTGATTTTGAGGCTACAAGTGTCTTTCTATCCAATTTTCGCTTCAATCGGTTGGGGAAAACACAGACAAAACAAATTCATTTTCAGATATAATTCATTAAATACTAGAAATTAATACCAAAAACCCCATATCATTACACGATAGATTCAGTATGAATGCTAAATTCGCACTAAATGATAATTTTTCATAACTTTTGTGCGCCAACAGCATGCAGGTCCTGATAACACCTTTATTAGATAGTCTGCGGGAAACTTTTGGAGAGATCACTCCAACGGGTTATACATTGAAATCACTAATAATATATAAGTAAATATGATTATATATTTTGTATCTAAACGTTTTTGAATCGCATTCTTAAAAAGAATTAAACGTACTTTTTTCCAATAATAGTTTGTAGTGATTATTTTTTGATTTTTTAACGTCTTTGAAGGGTTTAATTTGGAGACTATTGAGCAAAGTAATACTGTTTTATCCTATTTATTTATGATTGAGATAACATATACGCAATTATTAAATTGTATTTATTATTTTCACTGGAATGAATGCCAATAAGAACAAGCAAATAAGTACAATAACTTAAAATGTATAACATATTCTTCTTGTACATAGGTGACCACAAGCAGATACGTATACACAACAAGAAATGCATACACATGAATGGCAACACATGTGCTAGAAAATTCTTTGTAACAGTTTCTTATTTTGTGCATTTTCTTATCATAAAAAATAAAACCGAGTTGTGAGCCGGAATGCATCTTCCAATTGATGAATCCGAAATTTCTTGTCGGTTGTTCTTACTCACTCTCTTGTTGTTCTTACTCTGTTCTTACTTACTCTGTTGTTCTTATTCACGTTGCTGGAATTTTGTAATTTTGCATATCAATGCATTTTCCACAAGCTTATCTGTTAAGAGAGATTATAAAGAGCTTTACGAATATTTGAAATAGGACAACAGAACTTCCACAAATTTTACTTTCTTCCGCATGAAATTCACTGAATATTCATTTAAATGTAATTCCTCACTAGATAAATAACTTTGAGTGAATTCTGCAATATTTGTGAATATATTCACGGAAGTAGGTAAATGCTTAAAAAATGTCAGAAGTGTTTAGAATTTAAAATTCGCGAACTACTCTGAAGCTAAGATGCGTGGATCTAAAGCAAAAGTTTCCGTAAACATAACATATCTTAAAATTGCTTACGAATCTCAGCATTCGTATAAGCAAGCATCTTCCCAAAATTTTTAAAAAATTGTTTATTATTCTTGAGAATAAGCAATAAATTCGTTTGCGACGGCCATCGCATAACTTATTCACTACATTAAAAAAAAAAAAAAAAAAAAAAAGAACATTCGCAATTTTTTTTTAAATCGGTGATTATCACGAAATATGTAATTTTTTTTTTTTTTCGATTTCAATCTTTTTGTAATAAAAAAAATACATTGCTGATTGGAAGTTTGCAGTTTGGTATCCAATAATCTGATAAAAATTGTAAATAATACAGAAGTTTATAAACTCTCATATTTTAATTAAATTTATGTTTCGTGTTGAAACTGAATAAGAATAATTTTGAGACGAACTTTGTCATTTTGAGTAACAATCAAACGCGTCATTTTCTAATTCTCATATTTTAAAACCAAAGTTGGATATTCATCAATTTTTATGTCATTGACCGCTAGATACATTACCATGATTCTCTTATTCCCATCACCGCTATTTACTAGAGATTCCAAAATTTATTGATTCATTAGGTATTCTCTATGGAGAGAAAAAAAACCAGATCAGAATTCCCCAATTCCAACCGTTTGTCCTATTTCACTAATTTTTATTTCACATGATTTAGCAGTTCAAACAATAACCTTTTTTTTTTTTTCATTCCTTTAGTTTTAAAAGATATTGCAAAATAAAAATTTATCAAACCTCCAGTCATAAAATAATGGGCTACTTTCGACAACTATTTTCGCCACTTTGCATGCATATCAAACAAGTCAGACTGTATATTTAATATGCAAATTTAATTTATTGTGGTGCAATCATTTAGTGCTATAAGTTGTTGATTGATATTATTAAAACGAAGGGCGAATTGCTTGACGACAAAGATTCCTGGTTAAATTTTTAAAATAGATTAATATTTGAAAAAAATTGAAAGCTATAATTACATTTTATATTAGGTGGTCAAAATTCAAATACTGAGTTGCCTAAACAGCGAACTACTTAGTGTAAAGGACACAAAATTGTTGAACACACTATTTAAGACATGGGGAAACGGATTAAGCGAGAAAAAAAAATTAGTTCCAGAAACACCGATAGATGGTACCAATGAAAAAAGTGATTTGGGATACTTTTACAAGATCTGTATTAATATCAAGTAGAAATGTTTACCTGCATATCACTTAGAAAAACTACTTATTAGATCCATATTATAAATAGCATCATTTTGTGGAAGCATGCGGGAATTTCCAGGGTAGGACATTTCCGAATTTTTAATTCTGAAAGCATGCTCGCAAGAAATGCTGGAAATTACAATTGATATTTTAAAAAATAAAAGCGCACCTTAAAAATGACATTCGATTAAATCAAATATAAGATTCTCTCTCCTTTTTTTGTACTATTCTATTGATTTGCCTCATTTCTTTGATTTTAGTGTCGTTAGATTCTTGAAATTGACAAAAAAAAAAAAAAAAAAATGCTTTTGATACAGGTCAGTTTTTTTTTGCCAATCCCCCCCCCTCCCCACGCTCTTTGGCGATATTTCAGATATAGCTCCCGGTTTGTCCTCGATACCCTTTTGTGTAGAGAAATGGTGTGGAGTCAGCTACCCCCTAATCATGACGGGTTGTGCCCCTGCTGGATAGGTTATACCGTGGCCAGGGGATGGTCCTTAGTACTCAATCATAGTTTCCGCCTATGCTGTTACGGAGTTCCAATCATTCTATATTTCCATGTGTCTTCGAGCGGATTGAAGTAGCTGTTTATGGTTATACAGCAAATATTATATTGAAATCCTTGCAGTTAGAATGATAAGTTATTATAATATTATAGAGTTTTTAAAGAATTTTATGATCGCATAGAGAGCATTGGTTCAATCCAATAACATTGATTGTTTTCTCTGTAATACTATGCGATACCCAGCCAGAGGTCATGCGGGAAACTTGATGAGGTCGCCGAAGAGCAACCCCACCTAGCACAAAGGAACAAACGACATGTGATGACATTGGATCCTTGCAAACAATAAAGAACCCTCTAAAAAAACATATATTGGTACAGAAAAAGAATTTTAAAAAAAGCATTATATTTTACACTACGTATTAAGTTCTGAAACATTAAAAATACGTTAAATGAATGTTAATTTTTACATTAGGAGAGAGCTAAAATACAAAATATTTGACAAAATGTCCCTAATAGAAGATTTAATGAATGGGATTTTTATTAGTTCTTCAACTTTAAGAGACATCCAAATTCTTTGTTATCTGAGTCTGTGTTCTCGCCATAGTGCGCAAGCTTTGATCACTGATTTATAGATCCTTCTTCAGTGCCACGCTGACAAGTCGAACTTTCGTCAAAGAAACGACTTTGATGCACAGAAAATACACCACGTCCAGTGTATATATGATTAAGACAAAAATCACCCTCCATTCGGTTAACCGAAACGTTTTTAAAATGTTGTAATCTTCTGTAGTCTAAAAAGTCTTCTGAACATTTTTTTCTAAACATTTCTAAAAATCAGACTATTTTAACTTAAGCGGAAGTATCTGAAGTTAAAAAGTTGCAAAATCCAATCTACTTAGAAAGTGAGGAGTAAATTAAGATTAAAAACCGACAAAGTGAATCTCTTTGACCCAGTCCGACTAATGGAAGGATAAAAACACCTTCGAAAAGAAAACAGAAGAAACGCACAACTGAGATATACAGAGTTAATTTGCAGAAAATGTGTGCTCCTTTTTGACTGACGGTTTAAAAAACAACTGAGGGTATTTTAATCCTTTTCAATAAACGCGCTCTTCAGGTGGTACCTTGCCTCTTGAGTTTCCTGGGTACGTCTCGAAGGCGTGGGCTGAGAGAACAGGTGTTGAACGATAAGCCCAGAATAGAACGTCAACCCTTTATCATTTAGGGGTTACAATTCTTCGCACGGAGTTAAAACTTTTGAATTGTGTGTTGTTTGAGTGGAAAGATTCAGAAGAAAAAAAAAAAGAGAATTTTCACACTTGCTGAGGAGCCTCGAGGATTTCCGCGTCTGTGTTTGGAATGTATCATCCATTGAGTTTTTTGTCATCCCTGTGACCGGAATGACGGATAAGGTGTGAAGGCTCATCACAAAGAAAACTGCCTTTTTTTTTTTTTTTTTTGCGGGTTTTCCTTGAAGAAGAATGTATTTGCTTCTTTCACATCTTACCACTCACTGCGCTAAGTGAAAAACAAAAAGCAATAAAAAGAAAGAAAAAAAGAAAAGAAAAACGTTTTTGCTTTGTGAAAAGACCTACTTTTCTTTTTCCTTTCGGCTCAGTTTAAGAAATATTAATTGAGGTAAACTTTTAATTCAGCCGACGAAGTTCGCACACGATTGTCCATCCCAATTGGCTAAATATAGAATAATAAACGCAAAAAAGGCCATATTATTTGATTACAAACTGTTTCATTTAGGGAAATTTCTGACATACTTTTGGATTTGAAATGGCTTATTAAAAAATAAATAGGCCTCTTATTCTTGTTTCAGAATATAAAATAAGTGCTCAATTTTTCATTAGCCACTAGCTGGTACCCGGCGCGTTGCTGCAGTAGAAGAAATAAATTTGTAAATATCGTTTGAAATTTGAAAATAGCTGTCTTGGTTTAATTAGGATTGATAGAAAGAATAATATTTAATTTTCTTGTCGACAATGAATACATTCATTGAAATTGAATGATATATAAAGGCGAAGTATAATGAATATTTATTGTTTTTTTTTACTTTATTATTCAAGTATACTTTAGGGTTAATAATATTTTTGTTTTTCCGTCTACAGCAAAAACAAATAAATTTCGTGGCTGTCCGACTCCTGAGCATCCAATATACAACTGGCCATGTGAAAAACATGGATTTTCTAAATTCAAAGCAATAAGTTGGCAAAGTTTTATCGCAATCTGATAACAGTATTCTAGCGCATAAAATAAGATTAAAAAAATCCATTTTTATAAATTAAATATAATAATTGCACTATACCTGTAACCTTCGCGCAAGTGCAAGTATTAAGTTGGCAAAGTTTTATGGCAATCGGATGAATTGTGTGGCAGCGCATAAAATACGAACAAACAAACATTCATTTTTATATATTAGATTTCAATCCCATTGTAAGTTACATTGAAAGTTCTATTTTGCTCTATGTAAATAGATATAAATATTTATAAAATGATAAAATCTATAATACATTTAGTGCATTTTTTTTATATATATAGAGTTGTAGAAGATCTCTAAATTTGATATCAGAATTGTTTTTCAAAATTATCTACATTTAATGATCATGCTTTTACTTAAAAAATAATGCTTTTTTTTATATCAATAATTCAAAATAAAAGTGTGATTAAAAGGAGACATTTAAATAAACAACAAACAAATCAAACATAAGAAAATACAATACAAATCGCCGTCGTCCTGGCATAGGGGTAGCACGTCTTCCCCGTGATCTGGGCATCCCGGGTTCGAGTCCCGGTTTGGGCATGGTTGTTTTTCTGTTCTTCTATCTGTGAGATGTGTGAATGTGCCCTCCTGTGAAAAGGGGTTGTGCAAGCGAATGAATGATGCGTGAGTGGCAAAGTCGTACTCTTGGCCATAGTTGGCGCTGCTATAAAAAATAAGAGACGTTCCCCTCAGGCTTAAATCGCTGTCTTCGTAACAGCGGGCTTGTCAGTGGCAAGTGCCATAAGAAACAAACAATACAAATCAACAAATTTACAAATTAGAGATCAATCAACAATTGCAGTCCGTTCAAAGATAATGTTCGTTATTGGAATCGTTCTTTACACAATTATTTGGCATTGATTATTGTGAAAAACTGTTTTATTTATATCAATAATATGAAATAAAAGTATGATTTTTAAAAAAGATATTTTAAAAGATAACAAAAGACAAAAATACAAATGAGTGATCAGTTAACAACTGCAATCTATTCAATGTTCGTTACTGGAATTGTTATTTATACAATTATTTTCCATTCATTATTGTAAAAGAAACTGCTTTCTTTATATCAATAATGCGAAATGAAAATTTAATTAAAAAAGACTTTTTTTTAAAATAACAAAAAAAAAAAAAAAAAAAAAAATAGTGATCAGTTAACGACTGCAATCTGTATAAAGACAATGTTCATAATTGGATTGTTCTTTACACAATTATTTGCCATTGGTTATTGTTATAATCTGATTAATTCGAAATAGAAAAGAAAAAAGTGTTGGAAATATAGTAAGAATCATATGAATTCCTACTACGTGGAAAACACATATACCTTGTTTGGTTTATTGAAGTAAATTAAGTTTTTGATGCTTCATTCTTTTCATTTCCCATAATATTATTTATATAACAAGTATTTAGTAGTATATTTTTATATAACAATTTTCAAAAGGCCATTAACATTAAAATACATGTTGAATTCTAACCGATACTTCGAATTCTTTTATCAAACACAAGCACGTGTCTTGATCAGTATGCATACACATTTCGTGTGAAGGATGCAGACTAAAGATATGATTGAGCGCAGTGCTTCTTTGCATTTCTAGTTCATTTTCGTGACTTGTGATATTTGATATGAATAATTTGCAGCGAAAAAGAAAACGGATAATAATTGCAAGGATGAAACAGTCAAGAGATTGATTAATCAAAAATCACATATCTCGATTATCATTTTGAATAAAAAAAAAAAAAAAAAAAAAACTTTTTTTTTTTTTGCTTTTTTTTGCATTTTTTTTTTTGAAATAATTTAAATCAAAAAAATATGTATGGTTATGATATCAATTCATAATTAGATTTCCAGGAACTAAATTTCGAAATTCTGATGCAGTCGATTTCAGCGAATTTTTATTTAGTTCATGCTATCTTTATATGACTATTTCCTTTTGGAATGTTTGGGGCCGAGGTTGATTAGTTGAATGTGAAACTATGGACTGTAAAATCTAGTTTCGAGACCCTATTCAACAAAAACTGTTCCCTGTAAAAGACATTTAATTTGTTTTTTAATTTATTGACCTTTTTTTCTGTATCTAGGCAATTTGGGTATACATAACAAAAATTTATATCCTGAACAGGTTATGTGAAAGAAAGCGAACCTATTGCAATCTTTTTTTAATAGACTGTTTTAAAAAGTTATATGTCATTTTACTTAAATACACATATAAAAAAATTCTGTAATATTCTATGAAAGCTGTCAACTCTCAAAACATTTATTTTAAAATTTTTTCCTTTTCACACACTTGAAAAATTGTTCATAAGTTTAAATTTTAAAGCAATCAAACATATGTGATAATAGAATTTATTTATTTAGCAGTTAGTTAAAAGGCCATTTAAATTTTTGTTTTCTTATCTCACCTACAACTTAAACAATATTAATATGCCTGAAAATCCCTCATATTAAATAAAAACCCCAATATTTTAAAAAATAAAATGCAAAATTCTTAAGCAACATTATTATATTTCAAAAACACAGAAAAAAATTTCACGCAGTCTAAAAGTTTTTCTGCTGTATGTCATTTCTATCGTATCGCGGTGACCAGAACGTGGACTGAATCCATTTTTAATCCATAAAAGAAAGCAATATTTAGAATTGAGGACAAAGATCGTGAACGCAGATGAACATCTCTCTCATTTCTCAAGCACAATGTCACGAAGCGTCTCAAATGTTAATTGAAAATAAACTGCTTAATGAAGCCATTTTGTATACTACACATGTTTTTCTTTTCAGTTATTTTACAGGAGGTTGCGTTTAGCGCTTTTAGACTAATGCGGATAAACACACAAATCTTAAAAAGTTTATATTGTATTCTCCTCTAATATTATATATAGTCTCAAATATACAATATGAGGCTGAAATAAAGGGAGCCTAGCCTTTTCCCTCGACTCTCCTAACAACGTGAGCAATTGAATAAATTTCTATATTCACAAAAAGATGCCATTTATAAGATGAAAATAATGTTCTCAAGAAGATATATAATATAACCGAAAGTAATATGGAAACTCTTATTTCAAATTAAAATTGTGATGGTTGAGCCAATGTTGAAAACATGACAATCACGTGTTTACAATTCTGTTATCTCTCCTTTTAAAAAATTTTTAAAATTATCTTAATTTTTATTTTCGCTTTTCACTTACGAATTTCAAATGTTGCGAAACACCTCTATTTATAATTTTTAAAGATAACATGACCCCCACACGTAGTTCAACTACATTACTATTTTTCTCAATAAATTTCGTTTTATTTCAACTACGAAAAAAAATCGCAAAAAAAAAATAAAAAAATCACAAATTTTCTATTTTAAAAAATTATGAAAAAACTTATTTCCTTTTGAAATGCAAAGAGTGTAAATAATTCCCCCCCCACACACACACACCTCCAAAAAAATTTAAAAATTTTACTAACTGTTGACAAAAATGCAAAGATTCAAAACTTCGAAATTCTCATCAATAACCAAAATATAGAAGAGTAAGATTCTTGATAAACGAAAAATACTTGAATGTTAAAGGAATAATGGCATGCACGTTATACAGCTTCCAGTGGTATTACTTTACAGTCAAATTTATGAAATATCTTGCGATTCATGTGAAGAGCATATTTTCAGAAAATTCATCGTACATCATAAAACATTTTATCAGAATATTACAATTTTTCAATCAATAACTATACGAAGAAAGAGTAAGCTTACGAAATCAAAACAAAATGCAGATTTACTCATTCACAAGAAATATTAATCGACTCATTTAGCTCGCTGCTATATCTCTTCTGAGCTTTCCTTCAAATTTATTTTTTTCCAATTATTTTATTTATTTATTGTAAAACTATCGTTGAAACCCCACTGGCCATATCATCTTCAGAACAACAGAAAGTTTTTATCGTACCATCATTCAAACTCTTATACATTTAAAATTTACTTTATCTGTTGAGGATTATAAATTTTTCTTGTTAATTTTATAATGTTGATGCTTTCTGGAAATAGTTTCTGAAATTTTTATTCGAAGAAAGCAAATTTAAATTATCCTAATATTCCAAAAATATTTTACATTCAGTGATATTATTTACCAGCACTTTAAATATGAATTTGTTTAAAGTGTTCTTTGTTCACTAATTTCCATAAATTTTTGAATGCTTTTATTTCATTATAACCATAGAGAAAGCATAGAATAATAAATTTAAAATATATAGTTAATATTTAATATAAAAATATGATAACTAATATATATTTATATATACTGTTTGTATATAAATATATAATTGTTACGGTAAATGTAATGTAAAAACTCAGATGAGTTCGTAGATGGGCCATCTATCTCAAAGCGGGTGAAAATGGTAAAGGGTTGACATTTTCATTTCACTATAACTTCCTTAATTTTGAAGATAGAAAAATAAAACAAATGAATCGAATTAGCACCTCATTAAGACAAACAACTTATGTATTTGAGGTTTTTCGATAGCTGCAATTGCTTCGAAATAGGGGCTAAGAAGTGATTTTCAACCCCCTAATTTGACTTTTCTAACGTAACAATTTATGCTGACAATTTTGAAAAAAAAAAAAAAAAATACCATAAAGCTTTTATCTTTATTTCATTTTCATATTTTGAAATTATTTAAATGCACGAGAACTAAAGATTAAAAACATGAATAAAACTGATTAAATAAAAATAAAGAAGAAAAAAAAGATTTAATGGAAACATTATATAAAAAGGATCAGCTTAAAAATTTCCAATACCACACACGGTTTGCATTCAATTTCAAGCCGTGTGTGTATGTGTTTTAGTTCTTTTGAATACACTTTTTTTAAAATGGCATTCATTATTCTGGAGTTTTTGTTTATTCGGTGGTCCTTTGTTTTGATAGCTGCCGGATTATTGAGGAAACATTGTAATAAAAGTTTTTAGTAAAAAAATAAATAATAAAATAACCGTTATAGCTGTAAGCCAAGTATAGGTACTTTAATTAACCGTATAATAGCAATTAATCGCTTAAGACATCCTTTTATTCGACTAACTCGCGAGTCGCAACTATATTCGCCAATGACATGAGAATAATGCTAAAATGCCGAAGAATATTAAAAAAAAAAAAAAAAAAAAAAAAAAAAACTGATGATAAATTCCCTTTTGCTCCAATTAATATCTTTAATAAAAATATTTAAATGCGCAACAGATAAAAGCTTTATTCCAATATTAATTCAGAACAGCAGACTATCTTTCCCTTCAATATACATGAGAAAGTCAAACAATAAATTTCTACTTTCTATCGCAAAACGATATTCTTTGCAATTATTTTCTTCTTTTAATTAATTAAAAGAAGAAAATAATTGCAAACGATAGTTAATTTCTTCAAATCTGTGATTAAAATGCAGATATAAATTTTCAGTTCTTGGTGACAAGTACATAATTTTGGCAATTGCTAATAACTTCAAAGATTTTCAATAAAATAAGTCTTGCGACAAGCTTAAATTTGTATATTATTTTTATAATATTCGTAGTTTGATATTGTTTATCTTGAAATAAATGCTAAATTGTGTGATATCAAGAAAAGCATTATATATTTATATATATTATATTATTTTTATTATATATATTATTTTTATTGTATCCAAAATATAGAAGAAGTTTTGTAATCACCAAAAAATTACTCGTCAGTTTCTCGATAAAAATTATCATCAACTCAAGATTTTGACGAACCTCTTCACTTCAGACCACCCTGAGTCCAAAAAGCATATTTGTGGTATTATGTCTGTCTGTCAGTAAATCTGTTTCTCTCTGTGGGGTGCTTTGATCTAGGCGGATAAAATTTGGTATATGAATTTTTCACCAAATCTGTAGATTTCTATCAAATTTTCTATATATTAGAAAACAGTAACTTACATAACAAGTAATCTATCTTTGCCTTCCAGCTTGGTGAGAATAATTTTTTTTAGTTATTATTTTCGCTTAACACGCAAAAGAGAAATTTAATTCTAAACATATTTTTATTTATTTATTTTGAAGTGAAAAGACATGGAGATTCTTTAAATTCTTAAAAAGAAATTTATTGACAATTACAATGTTGTCTTTTTGCTCTATTTCGCATACGAGAAAAGAAAAATGAAGAAGCAGCAGAAGCTTTCAATTCTTTCTTGCAAATGACCATCAGTTAAAAACCTTTACTGAAAATTATGAGACCGTATTCAAGAGGTGACCTCACTGAAAGACATTAACTCTACATGAAGCCACCACAGCTATTAGCAATTTATCGTAAATTACAAATAAAATTTACAACTGCGTTTCCAAATAACCCAGTTTTAAAAGTTGAGTGAGAGCTATGTCTGGAGCAGTTTCCTTTCTGATCTTATTTTTTCTGGGATGAAACTGGAAAAGAAGTTTCGTCAACCAAAAAAGGAAGTGTGAGCGCATGCGACAAAGATTCAAGGCTGGATCGTCTGCGAACTTATGCCAACTTCCGAAACAAAAAGTTTTGGACAGCCAAAAAGTAGATCACTAGCCGATGGTCATGGAGCGATTCTGAAAGTAAATAATTCAACAGAGGCAATAAAATATGACCAGGCAATTGTCTTTAGGTAAATGATTTTATTTTCCTCATAGATGGCTCGAGCAGATGACACTTACATCACCGTGATTTACTTACAAGGGCCAGAAGGTCGAAAATGGTACGAATACGAAATGAGTCGTTAACTCGTGAAAAGCTGTACAGCATTTGACGGAGCATTATTTTTTAAAGTTTGGTTTCAGAATTAGAATGTTTACATGATCCATGGAAGTAAAAACCAAAATGACCTTCAATTCTGTATTTGAAAAATGGGATTCATCACTGGAGGGGAAAGTAAAACAAAATTTATTGCGCGCTTTGATAAATTTTTTTTTATTTTCTTGTATACGAAGTAGAGAAGAAGTATCATAAGTAGCCAAAAAATTCAAATTTGAGACTTTGACGAATTTCCATTTTTCAAACCTCCCTAAATTCGGAAAATGCATTTTTGATTTTATGTCTGTATGAGAAAACAATAACTAAGAAACTGCTTTGAGCCAGACGGATGAAATTTAGCATATGAATTTATGACCATATCTGTAAATTTCTATCAGATTTTGAAAGAGATCCTTTCTCAGAAAGTCTGAAGTTTTAGTTATATTAACTTCCCGTTTTAAAGTAACACTAAGGATATTTTGGGACAGACGAAATTTTGAACCGAGGTCAGATGACGAAGACGGCCCCTGAGCTGGCTACATCTTCTCCAAGCTTTCACAGCACAGCAGCGGGAGGATGTTTAGCCCCGACGGATTTAACGCGCACCAGATCGCTTACACGACGGTTCTTCAGTAGAATCAGCTTTCGTCCCTGAAACCCTCCAGTTCCGAAGCCGATACTTTACCAACAGGCCAACGAGGTACCAGAAAGTTTGTATGTAAGGCTACTCGATTATAAGTGAACACAGTAACTCCAAGATGTAAGAGCTAGGTAAAAGAAATTTGGTCTGTAGTAGGTTTGCATTCAAAATATAGAGTTTTATTAAATTGTAAACTAAAGATGTCAAAGGATTGACCGTCTGTCGATCTGTATTTCCAAATGCATGTAAGTGCAATAGCTTAAAGCGGATTGATTTAAATCAGTGAAAACCGATATATTATCTTGCGATTACAACAGTCATTCCGTGTCAAATTTTGGTTTTATTCGGTGGTAAAAATGTACTCAAATTACATATTCGCATGATAGATTCAGTGAAAATGTTAGATTTACTCCAGAGCTCTATATTTCATAACTATTGTTCGCTAATTTCATGCAAGCTATTTTGGCCTTACAAATGCGGAAGGAACGGTTTAAGACCTTACTTGAAAAAGATTAGAGATAGTTTCGAGAAGATCACTCAAACTGGTTAATTCCATAATTTTTATTTCTGGGTAGTTTTCTTCATATAATCAATTGAATTTTATTTCTACGTTCGTTTGTTGGAAAGTAATGTGCATTTTTATTCTTGCATGATGTAAGTCTTAATGTTTTTCAAATTTTTAATTCTGGTAAAATCCTATAAAAAAACCCCTAATAAATTAAAACTTTACGTATATATTTTTTTCAAATTTAATATTATTATTCCTGAATATATTCTATAGCTCCTAAACTAGAAAGTAAAAGATATGTTCATTAAAAAAAAAATTCTCAATTGTTTAATCAAAAAAAAAAAAAAAAAAAATCACAATATTTTTCAACAGAACACAGCATTTAAAGTTTGGATAAAAACACTGTGTTATATGTGTGTGTGCGCGAAAATAAATAAGGAAACACATAATATTTACATTTAAAAGTAGAAATTGCTGCTAACAAAAAGTGAACGAATAATGCCTTTTGCCGCTAACGGAGAGCGAGCGGTGCCTGCTTGCACCAGTTTCACACCAACTCTCAGGTTGAAGTGTTTACAATAAAAAAGCTTGTGCGCTTTCCTCACATTCCAAACATACAAATGGCTTAGAGCATATTGCGCCATCTATGTTCAGTATTAATTTTTACTGTATGAATAAATGTACACAAAGAATAAAAAATACAAATAAAATAATGAAATGAAAAACAAAAAATTACAAATAATGAAATCACATAACATAATCACTGCTACTATTTTTTCAGGAACTTTGTAATATATTTCTTAAGGTATGAATTTTTTGAAAAATATTCAAAACAGTTATATTTTTAAATTTTGATTAAGAAAGATTAAAAAAGCATACACGAAACCAAAAAATACCACAGAAGGAACAATTAAAAAAAAATTGAAAAACAGTCTTTTTTCGTTTTGACTAAAAAAATGGTATAAAGCAAAATTCATTCAGTTTAAAGGTTTACAAATGATTTAAGTAAAATTTTGCGGATAAATTAAAAAATATACAGGGTGTTTATAAAGTCAAGGACCCATTTTGATGTTAAATAACTCATAAAATAATAAAGATATAAACAAACTTATGGCATTTATTGATGGAATAACTCATATATTTTCCTTTTCAGGTTTGAATATTTTTACTTTTGTAAATATCGTCTGCGCGTGTGGTTAATTTCAGATAATTTCATTTTCCAGTCTAAATACCTGTACTTTTCTAAATATTGTCTGCTTATTAATTGCATTTTTCTCTCTTTTGTTTTTGGCAACTATTGCAATGTTATGTTTACTTTTGATGTGTTTGTTCTATGTAGTACTTTTGTATGTGATGTTTTATTCGAGCGGATATTAAGGAGAATGCATACACCACAAGAGAAAGCACAGATTTTATGGTAATTCATAGAAATGAAATCGATAGTGCAAGCACAGAGAAATTTCAGAAGAATTTACCAAAAAGATCCTCCATCCAAAAACAGCATCTTGCGGTGGAAAAAGAATTTTCTAGAAATTGGAAGTATCGAAGATAAGAAACGTTCCAGACGTCCTTGCACAAGTGATTTTGATGTTGAGCGTGTCAGAGAGACATTTTTACACAATCCTAGAATATCTGTGAGATCAGCGGCAACAGAATTGGATATGCCAATTTCGACGGTGTACAAGGTTATTAAGAAAAAATTAAGACTGCATGCATACAAAGTTCAAATTGTTCAAGTTTTGGAACCGAACGATAGGCGTAGGAGGATGGCCTTTGCAACAGATATGCTAAGAAGGATAGAAGATGCTGCTGATTTTCTGAAGAGCATAATGTTCTCCGATGAAGCATCCTTTCATGTTTCTGGCATTGTTAATCGCCATAATGTGCGCAAATGGCTCTGTGGATGCCGACATGCTTGTCGCTACCTGGCGTGAAATTGACTATCGACTTGATATTCTCCGTGAGACGAAGTGGGTAGACGTGGAAGTTCATTGACAAGGGTCATGAAACTTTTTGAGTCTATTTAACCATTTATGTTATTAATTTAAATCTATCTTTATTATTTTATGAGTTATTAAACATCAAAATGGGTCCAGGACTTTATAAACACCCTGTATTACTTAGTTCTTCAGCTAAAAAATGAGGTATATTTCTATTCAAATCTTTAAATATTGAGTTTCGGTTGATATATAACATGAAATTTTCAATTTTTTTTCACATTATGAAGCATTAAAACAACTATAAATATTTCTAAATGAATGAATTATTTATTCCCTTTCAGGAATAACCCTCATAAATTATTATATCAAATTTGAACAAAAATATACATTAAATAATATTAGATTTTTATTTATGAGGTTTTTTTTCTTTCGTAAGAAAATTCTCTCGAAGATTAGAATTTGAGAAATTAGCATTGAACTGACTGAAAATAACATTAAAGTATATATAAATGCAAATATAAAATATCAGTGTAACTTCCCGAAAAAAATGTATTTCAATATAAAATTTAAATGATTTTATAAAGAAAACTGACATGACAGTTAACCATGGCATCTAAATTACTACTTCGGGACCTTACATCGTCAATCCTGTTTTCTCTTTGGTGAACAAAAATCATCTCCCTCAAAAAGCGCCTTTCCCCGAGAATCATTGTCAGCCCTCGAAAAACACAGGATCCCTAGTTGTACACGACCGAAGTATTCGATATCATTAAAAAAGTTCTAAAAGATTCTGCCCCACAATTAAAAGTCAGTCACTCCTTATCAAATTCCGAAAATAACATCTGTAGAAAATTGGGTACCGTTCAGCGATAAGTAGAAATTGCCAACATGGCGAACAATTATTTTAAATCAGGAGATAGCATTTTCGAATATGAAACGAAAATTCCGTGATATCATCGAAAAACACATGGTATCCAGTTAGATTGGAGTTTCCACCGAAGTATACACCAAAAAAAACAAAAAACAATTCTACAGGATTCTACCCCGCGGTTAAAAGTTATCAGTTCATAAAAAATTACATATAGTACAGATAGATACCAATCAATAATAATATGACGAAAATAATACTTTAACTTGGATCTCCCTGAAGGAAATAAAAATAACTGTAGAGCAACTTATATAAAAATTGTGCATAATACTTCAGAAATTGTATATATTACTTCAGAAATGCAAAGGTAATTGTGTAATTTTGCCTCTAGTTCAAATTCTTATACCCAGTTGCTTCAAATTTGTTTTTGAATCGGAGATTTTAAATCTGTTTTTGTAACTTCTTTAAGTGTTAACAAAAAACTAGAATCAAATAGAAATTCAAGTTACAAAAAGTAATCTCTAAAATCATTCAGTTACTTTTATTGCAATTATAAAATTATATTTATCAGATCAGTTTGAATTGACTGATGCTTCAAATTTTAAGGAGCAGATTTTTTTTTTTTTTCCCTGAATAGTAATTTTCTTTCTTCCTTTAGAAAGAATCACTTTCTCTGTTCCATTATATTTTTTTTATTATTATTTTATAATATTTTCAGGCTGTGTACTTGACTCGGATATATTCTTATTTCTATAATAATAATAAAAAAAAACTTTCTAAAACAGAGACGAAAAAAATAGACCTCTGTGTCCTCGAGCTCTTTGCTCTTTTTCTTCGGATCAAAATACAAAAATAAATGAATAAATAAAAGCAATGCACTGTTAATTAAAAGGAGTAGAACCAAAACTCATTTTCATAAAAAAAAAAAAAAAAAAAAAAAAAAAAAAAAAACGTTTCAGCTTATATTAAAATAATTAATTTTGCTTTTAAAGTATCAATCTTTTTTATTTAAAGATTTCTGTGCCTAATTTTTTTCTCTATTTTTTTACATTTCATTTGTACGATTTATACCATTTTTTATTTTTATTTTAATAACAATAAGAATTGAATTGCTAAATATTTCCCGATTATTGATGCTGCATGCAATTTAAATTAGCGAATGGATTTACAGTTGTTTGTCCATCCACAGTAACAAAACACATACTACATAAACCCAAGAGACACCGATGTATATGTGTCAGTTCGTATAAAAACAATTAATTTTGCTTTTTAAATATTAATCCTTTTTATTTACAGATTGCAGCGAATAGTTTTTTTTTTTTTTTTTTTTTTTTTTTTTTACATTTCATCTGTAAGATTTTATACTATTTTTACCTTTTTTAATAACAATAAGAATTGAGTGGATAAATATGCTTCCCTTTATTGAAGTAATATTTTTATAAAAATTCTACAGGCAAAGCCAGGGTCTTGAAATGATAAAATAAACCCTCGTGTCCTACACTTCTAAAAGAACAATATCTTAACCAGAATATTAAACTTTTTTCTCCTAAATTAAAAAAAAAAACATGAGGTATTTCATTTTCTATGAATTATTCATTGTATCTAAAATCCCTCGTATACATGTTGGATTTTTAAAAAATTAGGAAACTCCAATGTTTGTGTTGTGATCCGAAAACATTAAAACTCTTCCAATCTCATAGAGCAAAATTTTATTTAAACAAGCAGAAGTAGTTTTCCAGCCACGTTCAGTGAAAGCGCTTTTAATCTGAAATATGGACGCAAAAATGACTGAAGCGGCATTTTGAAATGCAAAACTTTCACCTCTCACTGTGCCTCGCATAGCAATGATATCTTCCCTGGATTCTTTGGATGCTTCTCGTGGAACCATAAACCTACTTGGCCTTCCATCGGGGTCGATGGCGGAATTTGCCTATCTGATTTGCAAGTGTCCAAAAGGCAGCTATTAGACGTTTTTATCTCGAAACCTTGTTCCAGTTTTTCTCCACCATTCATAATCTTGAGAACAAATCTCAGCAGAAGTGGAACGATCGTGGAGTGCGAGATCTGGGATTGAAATGCAACATCCGCTTGATGACAGCGCTTAAATATAAGATCAGTAGCATGTGTTTTTATACTATGCATAATCAGATATTCCAGCGTTCAAGTGTTATTAATTTATATCAATGGAGAAAAGACTATAGTGGAACAGGATGCTGCAAGTGAAGTTAAATAGGGGAAGTTATAAAGTATATATATAAGTGTTAAAACTTCAAATTTAGGAGAAAAAAATGCACGTTTCTGTTTCCGAGAGGGCCGTAAAAAAATCGCCAAACTGTTGCTGATATTTTTTTACGATTTTTTTGTTGACTATTTGGCGAAAATAATTTAACTGTTGCCAACGGTCCTCAGAATATAATGGTACTTTTCCGTTCCCGAGCTCCAAATAATAATAGTAATAATAATAATAATAAATCGCCAAACTGTTGACGATTTGGCTAAAATAATTTAACTGCCGCCATCCGCTCTCGGAAACAAAAAAGTACCGAAAGAAAATCAAAATTGCTTTTCTTTTTATTAAAGGGTATTTGAATTAAAATTTTCGTCAAAATCGAACAGTTCGGGGGGAAAAAATAAATTGTCGAAAACGGCATGCCATTAAAATAAGTACATTTTTGTCGAAATCGCACTATGGTCAATTCCCACAATTGGCTATAAATTGTTAAACATTGGCAAGAACTTCATTAAATATTGAGTAATGAAAAAAAGAGGAAAAGATGATATCCATTAGATAACATACAATTTGATAAAACTTGCAAAAACAATTCAATTGCCTATTATGTTTAAAATCAAACGACTTTTATAATCAAAATATAATAATTGCAAAATAAAAAATGAAGCAAGAAAGGAAGAATTATACTTAAATAATAATAATAACTTAAATAATAAGTAGTTATTTTAGGGACGAAATTCTTGGCTTTCTTTCTAGGCCTGCAGCTGCTTTGCTGCATCTACACATCTGTTTGCATTCACTTCAACTACACATCTATTTTACTTCTCCAGAAGGTAATTATAATAGTAATGGCTTCTTAATATTTTTCACATGTATCCTTGATATAGTTATTTACTGCTCGCATAATTCTGAGCAAAAAAGAAACGACGTCTTTTAATTACGTTAAATTTATTATTGTTTTGACAAAATGTAAATCAGGCAATTCAAATAAATCATTCTAAACAAACAAAATTTGCCATAAAATAGATAATCAAGCAACATATTTCTCTAGAAAATAGTGAGTATTTCTCAGACTAGCCAATTTGAAACTTCAGCTTCTTTAATTCGAATCATTTTCAAAATAGCCAAAGACAGCAGGGGGGGGGGGCTAGTTAAATATGGGACAATTAAAATCAAAATGCCCATGCACTGCCATTACTTAACCTATTTTGTCTTAAAGTATTATTGTAGAGAAAGTGTCAAACTCATTACAAATTTTATATTTGAAAATTGTTTATTGACTTACAGCTTGCAATAAATAAAATGTATATACAAAATTAAAAAAAAATATTATAATTATTGCCAATTTAATTTTTTATAATGAATAGTTAAATTCTTAATAAATAATTTCGAAATATAGCGAATACTAATTGATATTGATATACAAAAACTCACGCGTCAAACTGAAGTCAATTTCTAATTACCTCTACTAATAAAGAAAATGAATGTGTGTATTAACGCTCTACAGTCCAGACCGTTTGATTTAGAATTATTAAATTTGGCTCATATATAGTTTGGTGGATGGAAGTATCCACTTCGGAATGATTTTTAAAAATTAATTAATTAAAAGTTAAACTGAATTGTAGCGTTTTTACATTACATATTTTGAAAACATTATTGTACAAAAATAAAATGTTTTTCTGTTTCAATTTTTTTAAATGCCTTTTAACTACACCAATTTAATAGTCCTGCAAATTTTTCATGAATTTCGGCAATATTTTTAAATATATTTTTGTCTATTTTTCAATAATAGATTTCATTGTTTTTCAGAAATTCAAACCGTTTTCATTGTTTTATCAAATGTTTAAAAACGTGATTTTCTTCCTTTGTTGAAAAATAAAAAAGGATTCTATTCAATATTTGTGCAGTTTATAATACGAACAAAAAAGTAAAGTGCAATATCGCGGTCGTTAGAAGAGAAATGAATAGGTAATTTACATTTTTAAAGCGATGTGATGCCATGGGACTACTCTCCTTTAGAAAGATCCGCGTACACATTAAACAAAACAAATAAAACACAATTAAAATAGCAAGACTATTAAAATAATACAAAGTATTAATGTCTGAGGATTTTACGAAATTGTGTATATGAAGTTATGTCTAAATGATTTAATTGAAATTAAATATAATCAATATCCACGGAGAACCAGCTCTTCTCCAAAGGCTTCGAGTGAAATTTAAAAGTGAAGTTACAAAAGCGAAAACTATTGAAATTGCACGCCTGTCATACCTATGAAAATTTGTTGCGTTAAAACTTATTTGGCGACGGAATCACAGACATAAATTTATGTCCAAGAGATTTATTTAAAATTAAATACAACCAATATCCCTTGCATAACAGCTCGTCTCCGAAGGCGGCTAATTTCTAAATAAAAGTAACTTTCACAATTTGATACCAAATAAACTAAGCCAATAGAAAATATTAAACGGTATGACGATTCTTGCCAAAACAATTTTATTGTGAAAGTTAAAAAGTATCCGTTTTCTATTTCTTTTTGATACCTTATCAAAGTGTTTGCCACAGATGCTTGATGATGTCGATATATCACTATTCATCCATCACATTTAGCGAAATGATTCATTTAAAAATATAATTTATGGAGAAAGCGATGACATTTGACCGACATGCGATTCGTTTTCGACTTTTGAATCGTTAAACTAATCTGCATTTTTACTTCCTTGCAGGCCAAATAAGATGTTCCCCATGTCTTCCACTTTTCCTATTAACTTTTCAACGGAGAAATTAGATTGCCTTCGCATCCTGAACCGCGCCCACATGCGAATTCCCACGAGCGTCGCATCCCTCCAAGATACGAACGGGAAAAGAAACGGGTGAATATATTATAAGAAACTGAACAAAGGCTATTCGAACAATGTATCTCCAAAGATTTGCATCCATACTCCCTTTAGAATATGGTGGAGGCGGAACCCACATAAGAAAAGCAATCTTCCAGAGCACCACATTTTTTGATAAGAGATATCTCTGCTCGTCATTCCCCACTCAGAAGAATATTTAAAATTTAGAAAATGAATATTCTTTTAATTTTAGATTACTGTTAATTATATATATATATATATCTTATTGCGTTTTATTCGCTTTGTGATTGATAGGTGCGAGTCACCTGACCCATTACGTTTGAGGTGTGTTTCGCTAATATTGTTAAATATATTATTACGTCATAGTAAGTATTTAAAATATTACACTAGACGGTGAAATGGCCATAAGAAAGAAAAAGTAAAGTCTTATTTAACATGAAATGAACAGTATAAAACAATATTATTTGTTGATTCTACTTTTAGACGCATCGTTTGTGGCAACATTAATAAATAACATTCCGTTGTGTGCTTTTTTTAAAAATCTTTTTCGATGAACACAAATTTTTCGTCTCTTGGCTAGCAACCGTCTAAATAAGCAATACAGGTGTTAACCCGGCATTAAATATATATATATATATAGTAAAGGGTCGTCCATCGATATCAGACGAAAAAAAAAAAAAAAAGACTGAGTGAATAAATGTTTATAAATTATTGCGATTGCGACAGTTAACAGCCGGTACTAGAAAAGGAATAAACAATTTATCGACTCATCGGCATTGCGTGTTTTCATGTTTAGAAACATTTGCGCAAGATAAGAAAATTCTGCCAGCGTCATGGCTTAAGGGTAGCGCGTCTTCTCCGTGACCCGGGCTCGAACATTGTTCTTCATCTGTTCTATCCGTGAGATGTGTGAATGTGCCCCCCTGTAAAAAGGGGTTGTGCAAGCGAATGTGATGCATGAGTAGCTAAGACGTACTCTTGGCCCTACTAATACAAGAGACGCTCTGCTTCACTTCGTCAGCGAATTTGTACATGGCAAGTGCCATTATTAACAAGAATATTCTTGTTCAGACAGACAGGCAGCAAAACGGACTGTTTGTTTTAGTGAATATCACAATTTCAAAATCACCATAAATATGATAAGAAATTAAATTTGTTTTTTTAATGGATATATATATATATCCGTTTGGAGTTAATTTTTTTTTTTTTAAATGTGAAGTCCTGCCCCTTTTTGATTCGGCATTGTTATGTGCCGCACGATCTTGATGCTGCAGGTCTGTGTATAAGATTTTATCCTAAGCGGCACAATGAATGAATCTAGAGAATTGCTAAGTTTCCCCGAAAAAAATGTACCGTGCAATAGTATATATTTTTTTCGATTTATCTCGAAAATGGAGTGGAGGGGAAAGATAATTACAGATGATACATCTAGAGGCCACGAACTTTTCATATGAAATAAATTAACAGGAATGGTCTGCACAAAATTCTCCTCTAACAAAGGTGTCACTTCACCCCCCCCCCCGTTGCATTAAACTGAGGATCTTGGGCAAAGCCCTGAATATTAGGAATGCCCATATATGAACACCTTTCCCCAGCAAAGAAAACAGTCGTCTGAATACTAATTGCAAACACTAGCGAAATCTTTTCAAATTGAATGTTCGCGTGAATCTAGTTTTTATTGAATCTAACCTGATTTATCAGTGGTATGGGATTAATACCCAAGTGCTAGAAAATCGAATATGAATGTTCGACAACTTTTTTAACGATCACCGAAAAATTTTTTGATATAAAACTATAATTGTTATTGAAAAATCACGAAATAAATTTCATTTCTTTAATCCCTTGACGGATTTGGTTCAAAATTTGATGCAGATGTACTTTTCAATGTTACAGGGGTGTTTGTGGGACCCCAAAAAATCCCCTGAAACTTTTACGGACTTACTACCGACATTTTGGAGTTTCGAGAAGGGGGGGGGGAAGAAATGAAAAATTACAATTATGAAGTATTGAATGACCTAATTATAAAAGTTCAATTAATTACTTTTTTTGCAAAATTAAGACCTTTGAACCCAGGTCACGTGATCGCACATCTGGTCGAAGGAAGTCTCTCCCTTTTTTTTTCTGCCGCGCCTACTTGCCGAAAAGAATCCAGAAGAGAATGTCCGAGAACCGGGGGAATGAGTCATAACTCGCAATAAGGAAAGAACAAAAAAGAAGTTTTTTCCCCCTTTTCACGCATTATCACTGCCTTTGGAGAAAGAAAGGAAAAGTTTTCACCACACACACACTGATCTTGCGTTTTCTGCTTTCAAAGCAAACAAAATTACCCAGATCAAAATAAATAATTCATTATTATTCCTACTTCCTTTTGAACGACGATCCCCGGAATTTCCGGGTATCGAAGTTCAAAATCCCCGGAATTCCGGGGTTTCCCCGGAGCACAAACACCCCTGATGTTACTACCTGTGTACTATTAAATTTTAATTGTCTAGTTCCTTACATTTTGCAATTCTAGTGCTCACTTGTACTCGAGCAACTTAAAAGACTTCTTCTAATTGGACTTCATTACAAATTAAATAAAAAATGTCTGAACAAATTTAATATAAATCCACATACCAAATTTACATTATTCTAGCTCAAAGCGCTTTTGAGTTATGTTCATACGTTGAGTTCAAGGAAGCTTGGAAGTTTAAATTTTTTGACAATTACAATATTTTCTTTTTGTATGCTTCTCATATTAGGAAGTACAAATCTCAAAATCAGTTCAGTGGTTGCAACTAGTAAATTCTGCAGTAGGTTTTCCCCCATGGTGAGGGTATAGTGAACTAACGTTTTTGAAATTTCTATCAAGAACAGAAGATGGTGAAGAGAAAGTAATCATTGATGGCATATCTAATGGCCACAAGTTTTCATGTCAAATAAAATTACAGATAATTAAATGAATATCTTGCACTGAGTGACTGGTTATTTATTATTTAAATATATAAATGAGAAATGCAGACATATTCAACCTAAGCTCCTTTAAAGAAAAGAAAATTGACCAAAAATATCTGAATATAATCACTTAAATAAGCAAATAAAATTTAAGATAAATGTAATATTAATTTTCTGCAGTATCAACAGTCTATTTAAAGATATTAGTTGAAATAAGTCTAAATTAAGATTATATATTGAACTGGGATCACATATTTTTCATTTATTAAAATGCAAGTTGTGAGGTAAGGTTAAAAAAAAACTAAACAATGAAAAATTCATAATAGGTAAGTACTTGAAGTATTCCAATTAATATTTGATACATAATGATTTATAGCCAATACGATTACAAGTTTACATATCCAGTTTTTTTATTATTATTTTTTTTAACACTCATGCATCATTAGAAAAACTCAATAAAAATTTGTGTTTTCTTACTTCATAACATAGGTTATCTCATGAATAATTTTTCATCAGCTATGTTAAAATAAGATTTTTCACCGGCAGGAAGGTATATAGCAAGGAAACTTTTGAAAGTCAATTTTTGAAATTTTACCAAATCTAAAGATAATTCTTTAATCTCTTCACTTAGATTGCTATACGATAAATGAATGATCTAGTGAAGTTCCATTTTGATCTCAGTACAAGATATAAAGATTAAGATAGTAATTTTGAGAGCAAAGATAACAATTTCAAGCTTTTGCAAGTAAACAAACTCATATAAATGCAAGTAAACTTTGTTGATCATAAAAGATACTACTTTGAGATTGACACAGATCACAACCACAAAAAGTTATAATATTCTAGTGAAAACTTTCATCTTGCACAATTATGCTACAGAATGTTAAAGAATAATTTCCCCCACTATGCAGCAAAAAGAGCTCCACCCACTTTGCATATTAGAAGTTCAGAAATGCTTGATGAATTTACCAATTTTAAATTATTAAACTTTCAGACATCCCCAAAATTGATAATTCACCTGAAATATTATTCAGAATTTACTTAATTATGTTATGCAGTAGAACACTTTATCTCTAGTTGCCAAACCATAACTTCAATATTTATATACACTATAAAAAGTATGAGTTATTAAGCCTGTTTCAAAAATTCTTATTTAAAACAATGAATTCAAGTTGAAAACTTGAGATGATATACAATAAAATAAATATTCCTTGGGGGAAATTAGTAAAAAATAGCCCAAATCATAGTATTTATAGTATATGTTGTCAAATTATAGAAAATTGACAATGATCACAAAAACAAACACACAAAAATTTCCATTTCATTTATTGCAAAAATCATTTAAGAACAGAATCATAAAATAGCTACAAAATACACATACATAAAACAAAAAGAAACTACGATGCTTCAATATACACTGTGTCCCAGCTGCCTGAGCTTTAAAATAAATCCATTGCATAAGTCCTTTTGTTTGGCAGAGGAGACCGAATGAATACGAAAGAACTGTGGCAAGAGTCTATGAGAGGGCAGTAATCACAGTTGAAGATTGATAAATGTATGTACACACAAATGACTCTCACGAAGTGGTCTGCTCCGAGGAAGGCTTTGGATGCATGCAGGACCTTGCAACAGATTCAAACAACCTATGAAAGGATGAACAATAGCTTTTTAAAAAAAGAATGCAATACATATAATATTAAATACAAAACAGAATATTTAAAATCACAGTATATGATTTATATCAATAAAAAAATATACACAATTTAAGACTCAATTTTTCCTAGTTGTTTCTATTGCAATATTAAAGAGTCATGATAAAGTAAAAGAAAAAAGGTTCAATTTATTGAGTTCATATGAAGTATAGGTTCACATTTAATTATGATTTAACTGTAAATAATGCTGCAAGAAAATAAATTTCTGTTCTGCAATCTATTCTACCTTCTATTAAAGGAATTTTAAGTGAAAGTTCAAGAGAAAATAAAATTCCTAAATATTTCAGGATACCTCTTAGGGTAATTACACTTTAATTAAAAAGGATTGATGTATAATGTAACTGGCCTCACCTCTCTCCTTTTTTATAAAATTTGGATACAATTAGTTCAATCTTATGTCAGTACAAATTCAATAACTTCAGTAAATCAGAAATTTTATATAAAAATTCTTTTTACATTTGTACATAAATCACCAGGGCATTACAAAACAAAAATCCTTCATACAAAACTTCATAACGTTAATGGTTTGATAATTTATAACTAAAGAAAGTATTCAACAAAAAACAAACAGTGCCTAATGAACACCTACTTTTCAATCTCAGGAGCACATCGAACAAACTCATGATTCCAAAATTTGAAGTTTTGATTCTTGATGAGTTCAATGAAAGTGATCAATAATCCCCAAGGATGAGGTCGATTGACTATCAGACGCTCTAACAAAACTCTGAAAAGGGAAAAATAATTTGCAGAACAAAATAAGAGTAAGAAATCTCTAGCAATCAGATAATTATCTCCTTAAAACAATTTACAATACCATAATTAGGAGATAGCTTAAAACAGCATATGTTTTTATAAACATGAATTATTTAACTTCCCGAAATAACCATACAATTCTCCTTTGAATCTTAATTTACATGTCAAGATTCTAAAAATTACAGTTTAACAAGCAAATATTTATACTATTTTATTCAATACATGTTTCATTTTATAGTCTGTATTTTCTATAGGTGGTTCAAGGTCACATTTTCTACCTCATAACCAGTTGTTGGCCTCACAATGCTGAGGAAGAAAACAGTGTCACTTTTCTTTTTACACAGCTGTTAAGATATTTCTAAAATGCACTAGCGTGGGAAAAAAAAAAAAAAAAAAAGCTTTGTCAAAACTATGGCAACGGAAAAAAAAGAGTGAAAAGTAGGGAAAACGAGTGTCCTTGAAATGCCTACAGAAATTCCACAGACTATAGTAAACACTGAGGATTCCTATGCTGTATTTTTTCATTTCTTTAGGCAGTAAAGCTTACAGAAATTTAGTACAATCTTGAGAAAATTCCAATCACATTCAATTTTAATGTTGCATAGGTTTTAACAGCAGCCTTTGATTATTTTAATAGATAAAAAGGCACAACATACTTTTACAAAATATAAATTACGAAACAGAGATAATTCTCCTACATATTTAAAGAGTAAAATTCACTAAACAAATAAAATTGAAGGAATCTAATATTACAACAGAACATAATTTGTTTTTACATACAGAAATTATTCTCCAAGATATTAAAAATGAATGGATTTCCCTCCCCCCTCTTAAAAATTATCCTTAATATCAGTGTTAAAATTCTAAGTATTACTGTTCAATATAATTTTCATTCATTTATTATAAAAATATACAAACCTTGTAATCTGTTCTTGAATGGCTTCAGTATTTGCTTCTGCAAACAGGTACAAAAGGGTACAACTGAAGTAATGAGTATGACTGTTAGGATAGCGCAACTGGTTAGCAATGGCATTGAGGAACAAATAGCGCCCTTTCAAAGAAAGAAGGGAAGAAAATTGATAAGGCTTCTATAAGCTCATACACAAGAGAAATAATAATGGCACACAATTCAGAAGTTTTTAAACATTCCTCTCCATTAAAATATAATATTTCATAATAATGACAATAAATAAAAATCAACAGAAAGAAAAAGTCAAACGAGTTTTTAAAAAAATCAGTTTTAAATTTAGACAGTCAGAGGGAGATAAATATTGAAAATAGAAGAATGGCTTCGCTGAACAGAATTTTAAGAGATAAAATAAGTTTATTTTACATATAATTGGATGTGATGGTTTTCCAAAAACAAATACCACGTTATAAATACATTTTTAAAAAATTCTGTTACAAGATTTATTCACTGAAAATACTCTTTACTCCTTTTAAGTTTTTTTTTTATTAGTACAGAATAATTTTGAGGAAATAAAGCAAGCTTGTTTTATCAAGCACTATATCCTGTTTATTTTACCACAAATTAAATATTCTAACATAATAGAACTTTTCATAGCAGAAGTTTCTTACCAATAAATTTTTAACAAAAATGTTATGATCATAAGAATCATTCAATACTCAAGATTAACATGATAGCCAAAAATGGACTTCCCGCATTGATATCAGGAGCTTGCTATTATGTTACAAAATTTGCATTTAGAGAAATAGTCAAACTATATGGTACAACCGGGAGCTTTAGTGAAATATACCACAAAGCATGAAACTACTCAAATGACACAGAACAATTATCTTTATGCAAATTAACTATAGCCCAATAGTTATGAATGTTAAAGCAGTATTTTATTTGGAAAAAAAAAAATCCATTTCAATTATGAATGTTAAGAGATTACTTCTTGTTAATCTTTTCAATTTCAAAAATTTAAAGCTTGATTATCAATTTAATATCTTAAGTTGAATACCTTGATAATACCTTACCTTAACTGATACCTTAAATACACTGAATCACTCAACAAAACCAGTTTTGGCAATTTCTATAATATTTTAAATCCTTACACACATTTTTTTTTACCATATAATCTATACTGAATACTCATTTCATATTACCTTAAATAACAGTATCCACTGCAAATCATACATCAGCGATAACCAAACTTATTTTTAGATAAAAGTAATACAAGAAATAATTTTAAAATTTAGACTTAATCAAATATTTTATTAACTAAATATATGTATTTAAAAGATAGAAGATAAAATTTTACCTTCTGTGTCAGAGTCTACAGCAAGGTTCTGGAAAATATCCATGTGAGATGAATGGGTAATTGTGCTCATGTTTGGAGTATTGCCTTTATTTTGGATATACTGAATAGCTTGAGTGCCAACATATAAAACTAGAGCGTTGATAAGAGGTATGTTGTACCGCATTCCAGGCTCATTTGACACCTGCATAATGGATTTTGAGAAATTAAGCATTAAAAGAAAACTGATGCATAAATTTCTAATATAATGTTAAAATTATTAAATCATTTATGAAAAAACTATGCTAATCAAGATTTTTAATAATATTAATAAATAATAATCAGTTACTAAGAAATTATTCTATATGTAATCTCACATGATGATCATGAAAAAAAAAAAAGCTTTGATTATTTTTAAAAAAATTGCTTTGGTAAAATAGAGATTTGAAAAAAAAAAATTAATTAAGAGATTAAGAGATGGTAATTAAAATCACAGCTAATTAATTGTAAAATTTTGTCAAACACTATTAGAAATAATTAAAAAAAATGTTTTGCCATTACCTGCAAACTTGTTCTAAGTTCAGACAAAAATGTTACAGGGGCTCTTGTTTTGATGTATGAATCCAAGTCCTGAAAATAAAATTTTAAGTTTATGCTAAGTATAAAAAGATGCCATAATTATTTAAAAAAACACCCTTAAACCTGTCACACAAGCCAATTAAATACACGAATGCCAAAAGTAAGATATAAATGCATGAATTGAAACTATTTTTAATATGTTAGCTAATTATATTAATTAGATTGCTTCATCAAAGATTTTTCATAGCAAATAATGCTTAAAGAACATTCAGTATTACAGTATAGCAATCCCAATACAAATAAAGATGAAAGCCTGTCTGTTGGTAATCGCAGAACTTTAGAGGGCAAAAATAAATCTCAGTGCCTTTGCTTTGAAATTTTTTGCTTATTTGAAACTTAAAAGTTTGATATTTTCAGTCATCCCTTCTAAAAAAATTATAATAGAAAAATAACTTTTTAAAAAAATACTATTTTAAAATACTTTCTTTCAAATGGTATGACTAACTATTCAACAGTGCTTAATCTAATATTATTTATATCATCTGAGGATAAAGTTGCTTAAAAAGAAAGTTTTATTTGTAAAAAGTAAAAACAGTAATTCACTCCCTACTAATTTTTTTTTTTGGGGGGGGGGGATTGAATTTGTGATTAAAAATTAAAAAAATGAATCCATATACAGACATTTAACAGAGTTGCTACTCAAATCTGGAAAAAAATTCCATATGTTTTTCTATACATATGGAAAACATATGGCACATATATTCATGATGCGACGATTTGTGCTAATAGCACTCATGTGCTAGTTATAATGCAATACGATTTTAAGAAAGAAGGTTTATATATACATACAAATAAAAAGATAATTTCTCTTTATTTATTATCTAAAATTTAGCAAGATAAAATTTATATATTACCACACATGCTTTTTAATTGCAAGCCGCAGAAAATTAAGGACTTGTGTGAAATAAAACAAAACAATTTTATTATGATATAAATCGTTTAATGATTACTTGAAAAAATAAATAAGATTACTTTTTAAATTTTTTTCTAATTCGTGAATGTATCAATTTTTACAGATTTTTCAGTGAACATATGATACATTACTAAATGAATTAAAGGATGAATGTGACATACCAAGTTTAAATGCTCATAAAAATTCAGCTTTAAATGATTGCTCTTAAACTGAAAAGTTCGAAGTCGGTTTATTTTCGAACATTAAATTTGATGCTTTCAGATTTGGCATGCCATATTTTCCAGTATTCCCTTTAAATACTAAGTGGAGGAACTGGTAAGCAGTCTTGTATGTTTTCCTCTTTTGGCATGACCAGTAATTATTTTTCCCATATTACTTAGGCTTTTTATCTTCTTACAAAGCGAGCAGCAAGCAACAAATGAAATTTTCAAAACTTCTCGAACCCATTCAACAAAACATATTTTGATTGAGTTTAGTTTCAGCAAAAATGCATTAGATTAGCTAAAACTTAATTAATCCCATCTTAAATTAAATGTCAAAATTTTGGCAACATGACACAAAATTTGGTAGATGCATAATATAATGGACAGAAAAGTGCACGGTTTTGAAGTAGCGAAAATTACATATCTATCAAAGTTAAGCTATAAGCACCATTAAGATGAAAATAAACAAAAGAATTTCAATTTTTAGCAATTATTCTAAGCTATCTCAATTAACCAACTGACCACCAAGGACACAGCCAATTCACAATTTTCTTCGTTTAGTTGGTTTTCGAATAGGGAACATAAGATCATTTAATTAATGAGCATAAGATTAACTTTAATAGATAACCAGCTATGCAATAGATCACTAACTCTTGTCTCTATTTCCTGCTTTATAATTAAGAGTGGTGAATGCAAATGTTTAAAGAGAAATGGAAATTATCTTCTGGATATGTGATTGTGATAGAAATCAACTTTACAGGAAAACAAAGAATATTGAGAATTCTTATAATAACTATAGATTTTGGTAGTATTTTTAATATTTTATGCATAAGAATCATTAATGTAGAAAGCACTTTTTTAAAAAAAAAATATTAACAACACATTCAAATGAATGTTTTGAAAATGAGACCCTACCTTTTTGAATGAAGGTGGTTGAATCAGATTGTTGAAATTTGCAAGGATTCTGGGAGCTTGCGTGATTTCTGGTAGCAAGTCCACTTTTAAGTTAGGTGTAAATGGATCTGGAAGTCTCATGTTGCGAGGGAATGCACTGAGAATTAAATTTCTCATCTGAATGCAATTAGGAGCTATGACATCACAAAATCCATAATGGTAATCACATAAGAACTCAGGAAAATCGTGCAGAAGTACTAGCAATACACGAAGTGTACCCTATAAACAAATCGATTAACAGTTATTAAAATTACCAAAATGCTGTCAGTAATTCAATCAGCTTTTGATGAAGTAAAATTACCTTGTACAACAATTGAATAGGTGCTGCAAGTTCAACATTCCGTAGGAAAGGGGCAAGGAATTTAAAGAGGCTGACTAGCAACTGGGCATACATTGTCCATCCCTAAAAATGAACAATGGTGGAATTAAGTCAAAAGATTTGATTAAAAATTGAAAAGATATTATAAAATTGCATATGATAAAATAATGAAATAAACAAAAGTTTTGACTGTAGACATTTAAAAACTTACCTTTTGGGCAGGTGAAAGAGCTAGAACTCGACCAAGGAATACTCTATGTGAAACAAGTTCCAACCAAGCATAAGCAAACCCTGGAGCTTTCTGTGGCCTCAAATAATACAGAGTATTGCTACAAATTAAAACAAAATTTTAACAAAATTCTCTAACTGCTGAAAAATAGTAAACAAATTTATAGTTAATACCCATTTTATCTTCTGACTGAAGTTTACTGTTTTTAAAAGCCATTCACAATTTACGTACAAGACATTTATAAAAATGTTGATTACACTTAATTTGATCTAAATCAATTAGTTAATATTATACATTTGACAGAAGGATTTTACAAAGAATATTTGATTATGTTGAACACATACCAAAAGGCAGTAAGTATTTGGGGATTTATAGCTTCCAAAACGGCTTCTGGGGCACTCAGCTCTAAAAACAACATGATAAAAATTCTGTGATAAGGTAATTGCTGAAATTCCACCCCTCTCAACTCTTGATCCTGAAGAAGCACTCCAGTCACTATACCTAATACCTAGGGAAAAAACACACCAAAATTTTGTGAATTACAATGAAAACATTAAAAAAACCATGAAGTAAAAAAATAAAAGTTTCATATATACCTTGTTCAAAAGATTAACTTTAGTTACTGTGTTGTTGTTATCACCACTATGCTTTACCAGAAGAGCAATCAGCCGAACATAGGCATCCAAAGTATGAAAACACTTGGCACGAATAACTGTTGGCGATTTAAGGTTTTGGTCCATGAGAACACGATAACTCAGATCAACACACATTTCAGTACTCAGGCGGAAGAAGCGAGTAATTAGTTCATCAGTCTTTAATATTCCTTGTAAATTCATCTGAAATTTATTCATGGGTTAGAGCAGGCATGTCAAAACCAAAACAAGGATAAATTCTATTTTAACAACTTACCATAAAAATCGAAATACATAAAATTCTATATATTAATATTTTCTGTAAAAGGAGATAATTTTTAAAACACAATTTGAATGAAACTGCTTCTCATATGAAAGCTGCAGTTTTATTTATTTATAAGAAGCAAAGTTGCTTTACATAAATCAAATTAATTTCCAAGATTTAATAGTGACTGAACTCAAAGCTGATTTATCAGAATTTTTAATATAAATGAAATGATTTTTTCTATATAGGCATGTTCCACATCTCCTAATCGATTGGATCACTTTCACATACACATTTATTCTTTAAGACAAGAAAGAAAACAACATACATTTTAAAATGCAAGAGTTGTTATATATTCAATTAGAAATTTTTTGAATTTTCTCTTTTTCTATAGTAACTTCAGAACCAATTATCTTACAAGATATATTTTAAATCAAAATTTTACATTTTCAGTTTCAGCTTTTATGTGCAATTTTTTCTTCAACTGCATTAATTATTTTAAAATTTAATGCATACATTTTTGAAATACAATAGATTCCGATTTATTCTACTTTTATTTTTTGAAATTTGTATCATTTGACATATTTTAAAATTGATTAAAAATTATTTAATGGGATGTAAAAAACAGAATGGAAGCACTAATACACTCTCCATCTTTAAACAATTTGTTACAAGTGACTAAGGTCCAAGGGCAGCCAATCAAATGATTAAGTATAATAAAAGGATTATGTATATTATAATTTATAAAAAAATAATTTTTGAGTATCATTAGGGATATCAATTAATACAATATAAATTTTCATACAAATCTCGGAGCACTAACTTGATGTACAAACAATGAGAAAGCATTTGTGCTGTCCTTTCCAGCTTTAGGTGAATGGTACATAGTAACCCACTCTCTTAATAAAAACTCTGTTTTCTCATAAAGACCAGGAGGATCATCAAATTCTCGGGCTTGAGTTATGCCAGAGTACATCATTCCTATGGGACCACTGCCAGGAGCACGATCCAGGAAAGGTTCACCAGTACTACGCAACATATCCAGCAATTGATTTAATCTGGAAAAATTTCTCTTTTAATAAATGGGACAAGTCAAAAGTTTTCTTTACAGTACATGAATATTAATTTGATGTTTATACAAAGGAAATAAAACATCAAATAAATTTTAGTAAAAACTTTTTATGAGTGTACATTCTTTAGCATACATTTTTCTGTCAGCATTTCAAATATAAATTAGTATAGACTCAGTATTTATGGTGTCAAAAATTTTACAGAAATATCATCTAGTCAATAACCACTAATATTTTGAAAAACAAAACTGACATAATTTGCAGAAATTTCAAATGCAATGATGGACAATAACACTAATATACCATCACTGCGATAGGTAGTTATGATATAAAGGAGAATACAAACAATGACAAGACAGGTGGCTAAAAATTATATTGGGCCTAATTCTTAGATGAAAATTATTAGCTCATCCTTAAGGTCTTATGTGCAATTCAAATGTTTCAAGCATTTTAAATGCACACCACCTAAAAAACTCTTTAAAAACATATAAGAATGTTAAGCATTAAAAAAATTGTTCAGTTGAAATTTGAATATTATATATGACTCACCCATCAGGAAGCTGCCGTTGATTTGATGTTATGCGACCTAACGTTTCAACAGTATTGTACAGATCAGCCTATGAATAGAAACCAATTTCAATTAATTCAACTGAGCATGTGTTCTTAGATTTGTGCAATATCTACTCCAGCATTTACTTCTAGGTATGAAAACTGACAGTTTTAGGTATTAGATTGATTTCGATAAAACATTTTAAGATTAATTTACCTCCGATACCAAACCAGTATGTCTTTCATCCAATAAGTACATTTTCACTAATTGCATCGCAAATTGAACTGCCATCATATTCATTCCATTTTCCATTGACTAGTAAGGGGGGAAAAAGAATAAGAATAGGGTAAAACACAAAGAAACTTTGATTAAAATAAAAATAAAAAGAAATGCAATAAATATCAGGGAAAGATTACAAGAAATATTTGATGACTGACTTGCAGTCTTTCTGGATAGAATCACATTCACAAGTAAATAAAAAGAAAGAATAAATAAATAAACAAATTAAAAAATATAAGGGAAGAATAGAAGAGGAAAGCCTTCAACTCCCAAAATGCTAAAGTAAAAAATGTTTCGCAATGCTGTATCTAAAGTAGCTTTCAAACTACTAAATTTGGTCTCTTACAAATTATCAATCAATACAAAATCAAAATAATTAGTAAATTATAAGTTTATACTAATTAATGTAAGAACAATAATTAAACATGTACTTTTATTTTTAAATTCAACAAAAATCCCATATTAAAATTACAGCCTTAATCAGGTTAAGATAAATTATGACTTTTTAAAAACATTTTTCAAAAATATGAAATGCATTTTACACACAAAATACTTCATTTTAGAATACAGAAAATCTTTCTATTAATATTAAAACTATGTGACTTTCAGTGAAATTTTACCAAACTTTTAGTTTCAATTCAAATGTACATATATCAAACCAGTTTTTCTACAACTCATTTAGAAATACAAATAGACCAAAACAGATAATGACCTAAATTATAAAAACATTAAAATTAAAATATTAACAGTGTTTCACCAATATAAATGTTTACTTTCATGAATATGTAAATGTTTTCTAACTGTATAATTATCCCTGATTTATGGAGGTCATTAAAATTTTATTTCAAATTTTTATTGTTTTTTTTATTTAATTTAAAATGCTTTTTAAACTGCTACTAAATGTAAAAAGAAGCTCCAGGCTACTCTCTAGCTATTTGAGTAAAAGCAGCAAATATACATATTCATTTATAATTTTGACAAACTTTGATTTGATTAACCAACTGATAAACTTTAAACTGATAATGATCTATCATTTTAGTTTGCATATATTTTTCATTAAGGATTTTTCTTCCCCCTCCCTTCAATAAAGCAGTCTAAAAATCCATTTTAAAAACATTTTACTTTAAACTTGTATGTTTGACTTTGCAGTTAGTCTTTATCAAAAACAGCTTATGTTCAGAAATTATTTCTTAGGATAGTTTTGATTGCAAATCATTAATACAAATTATAATATTTTTGTATAACAATTTGCATATTTTCAAATTTACTGATACTATCACAAAATCATAAGTAATAGCATGGTAAAAACTAGAAGTCAATGTAAATGATTAGCATTCTATAAAGCAGTTACACCTGTACAAAGGTAATTATAATCATTTCTAACTGTTTTTATCTATGGCATGAAAATTAACTATTTTACGAAGTAAATTTTTCTTTTCTTTATTTAAATGTATGATAACCAATTGCTATCATAAAAAATTTGATGATAAGCAATATGAATTATAGTTATAAACCTTTTACCAAAGCTGTGTTATTTACCTGGGTCAGATGCAAATCATAAGCCTGTAAGTTGATGAGATGATTTCTAATTAAAAGATCTACAGCTTCTGGATTATACCTGCACTCTTCACGACTTTCAATCAACCAACGTGTAATCTGTTTACTAGTCCATTGATGACCATAGACTCTAGGATCAGCCAAAGCTTTCATCACTAGCAGATGACCATCTCTAAAGCGCATTGACACATCACTGTCTGAAGCAGCTTGACACATACCTTCCAAAAATCCATCAACAGCCTACAAGAGTAATACAGAAATATTTTAAATAAGAATGCAGCAAATGAAAGGGCATTTTATCAAACTCTTCATATGCATAAATATTATGGTAGAATGATCAAAATCGTGATATGACGACAACTCCCAATTTCTTTATTTTCTCAAATTTTATTGGGATGTGCATTTATGAGAGAAAAATAATATTGTTAATGTGAGTTCATAAAAATTCAAATATTCCAACTATATTGCAAATAAATCATTAAATATAATACTTTGTTTTGTTAAAAGAATTATATTGATGAATATATATTTAATAAAGTAAATAAAATATTACAAATTTGTAAAGAGAAAAATAGATTATGAGAATGCAATTCATACTAAAAGCACTTATTTTACTTCAGTTTACCATTTACTCAACATAATCATCCAGTAAATGTATAGAATAAATTACAGAATAAATGTCTCCTATGGCAAAATTAGCTATGCCAGCTGAGTTGTTTTTATTAAATGAAGCAAATTAGAAATAAAATGCATTAATGACTAACAGTGATGGTGCCTGTAAAACAATAAGTGTGTAATCTGCCCTCTGGCAAGTTACAACATGTGAATGCAGTCAGTATAATAGGAGGAATGCAATTTCTTAAATAGTTCCTTTCATCTGCACCAATGTATAAGAATATGACAGACATACTTGATTTCTACACATGAATATCTGGTACTGAATCTCCATCAGAAATGTATTAACTGGCTGAGAAAAGTGAGAGATTATACCACCTAGTATATTATACACTATCAATCTATGACACAACAGATCAGATGTTCCAGTGGCAGAAATTGTTCAAAGAATTCATAACCATTGCTTTTATTTCAGTTTACTAATTTATTCTACATATTAAATCCCCAATCTAATGAAATAAATAATCAACATAACAATCAACTATCTGATAAATCATCCACGTGATTCCAGAAAATGTATTATCGGTAGCAAACTTGTGTATATCTTTGTGCAGCCTCTCTGAATTATTTAATATTGGGGTATTTCTTTTGAAGTATGGTTAATATAATCTTGAACATATATTTATGAATTACGCAATATTTATAGAACAGACGGAAAGTTCTTATTCTTTCTAACTGAAAGTTAAAAGAATAAGTGGCAAGCTCAATTAAAATGGCCATTTTCTTTGGTTATTTTAACCTATTTTATGCTTTTACAAAGATTACATATTTCAAAAAACAGATAGAATTCAAAATACATATTCATAAAAAGAAAGAAAGAAACCTTTTGTAGCAGGGCAACAGCTGATGTCATTTCTCTAGTATTTCGGGCCATTAGAACTGCTTCCAATAAACTGTGCAAGGCCAGTATATGAGGATTAGAATGATTTGTAGCATGCAGTAACATTTCCAGTTCACTGATTAGTTTGTCATAAATCTGGGACATTTCATCTGTGGCATATGGCTGCATCATCTATGAGTGAAACAAGAAAAATTTATACTAAAAACAAAGAAAGCACAACAAAAAGTGTTTAATAAGTGCTTAAAATAAACTGTTATTAATGTTTTGAAAGGGAATTTTCATTAATTTAGCAGATATTTTCAAATAATAGTGTAAAGCATTCAGTTTTGCAAGGTAAAAAATAATTACCATTAGCAATAATAAAAAAAAAATTGAACAGTAGTATTTTTTTATAAGCATTACAAACGTAGTAAATGCTTAAACATGTATAATTAAACTAGAATATAAAATTTAATTATACACACAGGCTTTACAAGATTTAATTCCCTTACAGCTCAAAAATTAAAAATTCATTTTGAGTAAGGCAAAAGCAATATCTGTTAGCAAATTACACTAACCACCATTGATAATAAAATTTTAAATTTATAATTAAATGAAAAAAGATTTAGATTAGTATTTATAATAACTTACATTATAAAGACTAATTACTATGCTAAAAATATACATCACTAAATAAAAAATAATGGGGAAAAAATGAATATCATTTTTTTAGATTACCAAACAGCTATTATTACAATGACATAAGAAAATGCTTCATGACATATAATGAAGATTAATAAAAGTATATTACAACTGAAAGAGATGATGCATAGGAGAGGGAAAAAAGACAGAAAAGCAGAATTTAAGAAAAGAGACCGGAACGAATCCAACCAGTAGGTCACTCACAGCCACGGATCTTCCAAGATTCGCTTGCTGCTGCTCTCTTTCACCACTTGGTAAGAATCCAGGAATCATACGGGCAAATTCTTCATAAACAGCCATTTGCTGAGGAGTAACACCACCAACCTAGAAAACAGTGCCAAGAATGAAATATTTAAATTCTATTGCATCTCTAAAATACGATAAATATATTACAAAAGATTGATTTCAGTTATATTATGCTACTCTCAATCTTGTTTTTATATATTAATTGACTTATTGTTACATTAGTTTACTCAACTTGCTAATTAATACACAAATCTGTAGACTAGTTTTATTTAATAAATAAGTGCAAGCCCCCCTTGTCACTATATTTCTAAACTTCTTTTTATGTAATATATATATATTATCCACAAGGTTAGACATTCTCTAAAAAAACATTTTACAATGAATAAGAATACTTATTACATGGAATATTTCGATAAAAATACAAAATTGCCTAAATAGTCATTTTGTAAAACACCAGTTTAAGAAACAGTATTCGAATAACCAAACAAATATAATTACTGTTCATTTCAAAATCCCGAGACTAGCACTTTTTGATTACCGTACTTCATAATAAGAGGTGGTGCACAGTAACAAGAGTAATTATTATGCTTTCTCAATCAATGAATAATTTAAATCCCCCCCCATCGCTAAATGTTAACATCTTTCCTACCCCCTTTTTGATGAAATAAATGCCCCCTAAAATGAGAAAAAGCAAGGAATTCTTGAATTCCAGAATGAATAATAACAGCATATTTTGTAGCTGATAATTAAAATATTGCAATTTATTAGATCAATTAAAAAAATATATATACATTTCAGAGTATTATAAATAAATAATAAATTTGCATTAATAATTCCATCCGTATTTATCATCAAAACATTTCTTCAAAATGTTGTATAAATTCTGTTATGCTGATATGTTATCTTATCTGCTAAACTACATTTAGTAACCAGCTGTTTCGTCCAGAATATTGCTTTTAAGACACAAAATAAAATAATTCAAAAAGGACAATTATTTAAAATTGCAAAGTTGTTTGTAAAGAAAAAAAAAATCACAAAAATAAATTGTCTTTCTATCTTATTATTTTAAAATTTAAGCAACAAAACAGACATATATAATGTTTAATGGTAAATTTAATAGGATACGTTTAAACGAAGTATCATTTATAAAAAGACAATTTTCCAAATAATTTTAAAGAATAACTTTTTTTTAAGTTTATATATATATATATATATATATATATATATATATATATAAACTTAATGAAACTAAAGAAAGTTTCTAATTTTTACTATCTTTTTAATAAACAAAACCACTTCCAAAAAAATGTTTACAAAATAAAACACCAAAGACAAATTGTACTATAAAAATAAGAAAATCTGATCATTTTTCTTCTACTCAACATGAATGGAAAAAAAAAAATGTTTCGAGAATGTGCACTAGTATTTTAATATTGTAATAATTTAGTCATAAAAAATGAAAATGTCCTGTAAGAGATTAATTAGCTTTGTATAATCTTCATGCAAAAATTAAGCTTGTATGTAAAATGCAGGCAAGCTAATTAAAATCATAAATCCATGTGATGAGTTTTTAAAGTAATTTTTTTGTTTATCTTTTAGAAACATAGATATAGCCAAAAAAGCTAAATACCTTTAATCTTATTTGTTCTGGCATCCTTTCTGCTTGATAAGTTAACGCAACTGGGTCACAATAACGTCTACCTTCACTTCTAGCATGTTTTCTTGCCTCGTATTCCTAGAAAGCAAAATCTAGTTATATATTGAAATTTAAAAAAATTAAGATCTAGTTATAACCAAGAAATGTTCCAATTTTAAAACTGATATTTTTAAATGAGTTTAGAATACACACAGAGGCTAAACGCTTGTCAATTTCAGGGAGAGCTTTTTCGACAGCAGTTTTTTGAATAAAGCAACAAGCAAGTTCCAAGTTTTCAGTGGCCACAACTTCTGCTGCTTGCTCTGTCAATTCTTTTTGCTGTGGAGTAGGATTCTAGAAGAAAAAAAAAATCATATTAATTAGCTCTGAATGCCCCAATAAATTAGAAGCCTTAAAAAGTAAAATTTTTTAGATTTGATTTAGTTCACAACATTTTGAAAAGCCTTTTCGTTGCAAACATATATAAACAAAACCTTTTTATTGACAACATCATGGCTGCATAAAGATTTTCATAGGGAATGAATACATTTCTGCCTTAAGAGGTCAGAAATCCCACAACCATGAACTTCAGCAACACACTCGAAAAAGGCAGAAATTAGAAGGAGGGAAGTATGCAAGAAAGAATTTAAAGCTCTTTCAAAAGGAGATTTGAATAAAATCTATCTAAACAAGCATCTACTTTAACCACATGAAATTGTAGTTTAACACCAGACAGTTAAAGAGACATATGAATTTAATGGTTAAATAAAATAATATATATAATGCCATATTAGATCTGGAATGGCAAAAGTATTTACTTAAGAACTAAAACAAAAGTATTACAAGCTTACCCTCAAAGCTCCTAAAAAAGCAGTTCTCAAATTAGTGATGATTGAAACAAACAGAGGGTCACGACATGTAATCATCACCATACCAGCAGTCAAACTTCTGATCATATGATGAGCTGAAGCCCTCATTCTCGCTTCTTCAGGGTCGAGGGCGAAATCCTGCAAAAGAAATAAAATTTTAAAAATTCAAAATTGTTCTAACTTTTTTAAAAGTATTTGTGGGAGAAAAAAAGATTAGAGAGTTCACCTTCTTGATGATTTGTTCACAGGTTGTCAGAGAAATCTTCACAGATCTTTCTACGACAGGAGCAAGCCATTCTTGAACAGCTCTTTCGATAGCTACCCTAACAAATTGCTTCAATTGGGAATGAGTTTGGAATAAAGGAATCTACATGAAAAAAAAGTTAAAAAACATTAGTAATTCATTGAAAAAGTATTATATTTTCAAGCAAGAAATTAAAATAACTAGTAACTTTGTTTTAAATGAAATTAAAAAGCTATTATGCAAAATTAAACTTTAAAATTATTTGAAATTTTTTAAGTGCAAGATGTATTTATAACTGTTGGAACATTTCAAATAAATTAACAGTGAAAAAGTTCAATTTTTAGTTAGATCATCATTTAAAATTTGAAATTAAGCAAAGTCTCAGGAAAGGACTTAATTTTGACCCATGGTGATATGGTTAGTGTCCAAGCCAGCATCCACCACTTTAGGAAGAGGATAGTTGACCTCAACAGAATCAAAAATCAAATAAGCGCATCTTAAGCCAAAGCTAAATAAATGCAATCCCAATTTAACAGCAAACCTATCCTCAGAAGTTTTGTAGTACATTGGTTATTTTATTATAAAGGAAAGAAATTTTAAATTTATTTACCGTAGAATTTATGTTTAGGTGCTGTGCTATCTGACTTAAGTTGACAATATTAATATCCCCATAAGCAAAGTGTGGCTGAGGAGGAGCAGCAGCGCATAAAGGTGGAATCTGCCCAGAAGACAAAGTCGTAGGTGGACTTCCTAATGTTGGTATATTCTCTTCATGAAGTACATTATTAGCTAGTGGGTTTGCTGTAGGAGGAACCACATTGCTAAGAGCAGGCTGAGGTGGAACTTGGATGTTGACTGAACCAACAGCCTGTTGCTCTTTATGTTTTGGTAATGGAGACAACTGGGAATCAATCTTTAATATTCTATCTTGATCTTTGAGAATGCCTGAAGGCTTAATTTCCTAGAGAGAAAAGATGTAATATTAATTAATGCAAATATCAATTTAGCAAAAACTCAACATTAAAAATGACTAAGAAACCAAGGAAACAAACATTTTTTTATATTTCAAAAGAGGATAAAATTTAATTAGTTGCACTTTTAGCTTACAATAGTTTTTAAATAGAATTACACAAATCCTTTTACTATTATTTCATTCATATTTTTACAGAATAGTGAAATAAGTTGAATTAACTGATGCTCAAAATTTTACCACAAAAAGCAATACATAAAAAATAGATATAACCAATTTATATTAGAAATAAATATCACAGAAAACTGTACAATAATTACTAAATGGAACTTACATTTATATCGATATTTAAAGTTTTACACAGGACTTCGATTTCAAACTTAAGGTTAAGTTTCAAATCTGGTTCCTTATGTAATTCACACAGCACTTTCATTATTCCCATTGTCCAGGGATTAGGTGGTTTAAACACCTGCAAAAATATAAGAGGTTAGAAGAACAACAGGAAAAATTTAAGCAAAAACTGTATTTGAATTAAATATTACTTACTTTGCTCTTTGCACAAGATTCTAACACTTTGGCAACAAAAGGAACAACATAAAGCAGTTCATGTGATCCATTGTGATAGGCTTCAATTATAAGTGATTTGATATCTATATCCTATATGGGGGGGAAAAATCCATCCAAATTTTAGTGAATTGTTAAATGAAATAACATTCATCATATAAAATCAGTAATAAAATTATATGATAAGAAGGGGGAAAAATCAAGTAGAAAGTTAATATATCCATGAATCAATCAAAAACACGACAGCTATAAGCAAATGAAATTTGGGCCTTCAGTACATATCAATGCTTGCAGAATGGACAATTTCAATATTTTTATTGATTTTGTGATAAAAAAAAAGTTTAAAAATATGGGAAGTAAAAGGTTAAATATCAAAATCCGATATAAAGATTTTACCATACATGATTATGTCCAGCAATTAATATTTCTTTTAAAAAGCAAATGATTATAGAATGGTCAATTCACGTTACAAAATTATATCATGCAAGACAATTTATACCTAGTATATAAATTTCAGATGAAGTGCTGAATTTTTTTAAAAATAATGGGCCAAGGAGTCATAATGGAAAAATATATAAAAATAACAGATAAAAATTAATTAAAACAACTAATGTTAAAAAGTTATACATTTACGACCTATTTTGAAAAAGTAGAGTCTTTAATCAATATGTCTCATCAATTGATAGAATCACCAAATCTGATGTTAAAAACACTTAAAACTATTTTCCAAATTAAGAAAATGTCATTTAAAAACAATTTTATAACAACAAAAGATAACTTTACAATTATACTAGCATATATTGAAATGATCAAATGCTTGACTTAAAAAGGAAAATTAAAGGTAATCATATTTTAAGCAAATTTATTTTAATGTAAAATAACATAGCCTCATTTATTCATTTCTATTATATTTAAAATAATAATAAAAAAAAACAAAGTCAGAAATAAAATGCAGAGAAGTTGATACTTACAACTTGAAGTATTGGTTTACACTTGGCAAGAGTTAAAATACCTAACCAATGTCCCAAGTTCTTCAGAAGAGATCGATCAGAGAAATTTGCAACTGTCTTATCACTCCGCAACAAAACCTAGGGAATTAAACTTGTGTCATTTTACCACATTTTACTCTATTGTGTTCTATAACTAATTACAAAGCATTTAACACCACATACTTTAATATTCCTGAAAGTTTCTCTAATCACCAATTTTGTCAGATCAGAGAGTTTCAATGTATCCAGAAAATTTGAATATAAGGTATGAAAATTGGGTTCAATGGAAGCTCTTTTCATGACTAGGTATTGGGATGCCCAAGGCCAGTACTCCTCTTTAACAATTTCTCGAAATTCCTCAGTCTATAAAGTAAATATAGAAATTAGCTTAACATACATAAAAACTTCCTTCATGCACTTCCAAATTAAAAATAAATAAATAAAAATGAAGTCATTTACTGATGAATGAATTATCAAATTTTCTTTTAAAAATGCAAATTGGTATCCTGAACAGTCAGTCTAGAACAACTTAAGATGCAAATGATGTGAACATTGAGACATTTTTTTCCAAATTCTAATTACTATCTGATATACATGCTGCTGCTTAAGAAAGACATTTTGTCCCATCTTTTATGAATAAAAAATAATTTTCATTCAAATGTGACAGGATCTCCTTAGAGGTTGCAAGTAAATTCTATTCTAAATAAAAATGAGATTTAAGGTTGCACAAAACAATTTTTGAAAGCTGCCGATATCTAAGTTAACAAATTTAAAAGAATGACAAAATTTAATTAAGCATAGCAAATGACATTTTGGAAGCAATGTGTGAGGAGCGACAAAATACTATAATAAATAGACTCACTAAGAATGGCAATAATTAAGATAATAGATCAACAGAAAAATAATTTAATAAATTATAATCTATTTAAGTATAGTCACAATATCTCCTTTATGCTGAATAGTATTTACAAGAAGAGTTGATTAATTCATGTTTTCTTATTTGCAGATTCAACGGCTTAAAGCCCCACCCCCATAACAAAGCCTGCATTAAATATGAAAAGTCCCTATACTTTAAATATCAAAAATTATTTAACAGCAAAGAATTAGCACTACAGAATATATACTCACTTTCTGCGATAAATTTGACTGAGACAAGTTATTTACAATGAATGAAACTTTATCTTGCACTGAATCAGGAGGATTTACCAATTTCTCATCTTTTTCAGTAGCACCCAAGAGTGTATCAATGTTGGTTGCATTAGCAATAGAAGGCTGCAAGGCAGAAAAATTTATGAAAAATGTAAAATACATATTATATAATTATAACAAAACATAAAAATTAAGTTTCAAAATTAAAAAGTATAAAAGTTGATAAATATGCACTTATACATGATAGATGAAGGAATACTTATTAATAGTGTACTCAAAAATATATAAATAAAATTAAGAAAAAATAAATGAAAGCTTAAAATGGCAGTTAAAAATAATTAAATTATGAAGAAAACATTTGTAAAAAATACCAATACATATTGAATTTTCTAACATAATCAAATTTTCAACTAGCCTACGTTCTCAATTCATTTGCTTAATTTCTCATAATTAGAAAAACTTCCGAAATTTAAACCAAAATCTCAAAATTATCACACATTTATAGAGGAAACATCTATTAAACAGCACTACTAAATTAAATAAGAATAAATAAGTGTTTTCCAACCATGTAACAATTATTTGAAGATAAACTTTAAAAATTTCTCAGCTAGAATAATTTTGTGTTTCTTAAGTAATGGAAAAAATGACAAACAGAAAATACAAAGTATCTAAAAAAATATTAATATTGTATTTTACATCAACTTACTTTGCCAGTTATTTTAGGTGTTGCTGTTGTGATGGTGACAGTAGTTGTCGTGGTTGTCAATGGCATACTAGGAGCTTGAGTAATGTTAGGAAATGCAGATGTTGTATTTAATGCTTGTGAAACTGTAACAGGCCTATTCAGAGGTGGTTCTTGAGATCTGGCACCATATTCAATATACTAAAAAACATCAACAAATATACAGAAAAACTTAAATTATACAACAGACATAATACAATTTTGCAAATATTAAAATAAGCAGCTTTTATTAAAATTTTAAAAAATCCTTTTTTTTGTCAAATTGACCATTAACAGTAAAATTTAACATAATAGTTTGGAGCTTGATAGTAATAAATCAAGTGATTGCAGACGATTGCTGTAAAACAGTCTTTAATCCAGATTTATCAGCATAAAATTATCAAAAACTATACAAACATACACACATAAAGTACATATACCAGTAGTAACTTGTAACTTAGCATAAGTTTATATAAAATTATAATGTTTAGAAATACTGATTATGCATTTTGAAATAGCAAGATTCCATTGGTTTATCAAATGGTTAAAAGATGTACGCACTACAGTTGTATACAAAATTATTTCTTTCACACTAACATTTTGTTAGCCTATTTCAATTTTGTAATTCATATATCCAATACATGATATTAAATATGATAAATATTTTTCAGAATACTGTCATAAGATTTTTCTACTTTCCTACACTTTCTTCTTTTTGAAGAGTTTCCCCATTTCTAAGTTAATAAAATTCAGTGGAAGAACAAAGTCATTTGAATTGCAATATATCATTTAATATTACCACATTTTCATCATTATTCAGCTAGAAATTCCTTGTTTTTTGAAGTTGGTAAACATTACAAAATACTAAAATTTCAGAATAAAAAAGAAAGTATATACAGATAGCTACCTCAACTAAATTTTGTGGCAATTCATGAAAATTCGGCAGTGTAGTAAGATGCTGACAATATGCAGGGTAGTCTTTTAACCTGAAAATAGTATTTGATGATAATTCTTACTTGCAAAAAACAGTAATAAAAATAAGAGCTGCCAAAGCCACTTATATATATATATATATATAAAAGAAGATACATTATATATCTGTTAAAGTAAAATTAAAGCAAAATAAATATCAATAATGAGCAACAATAGCCAATAAAGTACATATACCCAATTTAGTACTATTAACATATCTTTTGTACAACTTCAATTTATATTTATTCAATTAATATTAACTCTGCTTTAATTCAGCAGTAATCAACAATAGTTAATGAATATTGTATAGTACAGGGCAAGCTATCAGAAGTGTCTACAGGTACCAAAACATACTCATGCATGCTAAATACCTCAATGTAAGCAAAAACCAGTGTGGTTTTGTATGCATGTTTCACATCTCCTCCTAAATAATAGGACTGAATTCAACTAAATTTTAATCTTCATTATATAAGATACGAGAAAGAATATTTCAGTTCTTTATAAATTACAAAAAATTATTTAATCATTTGATTAGTTAGAAATTATTTTAAAAAATGTATTTTTTTATTTGCCTATAACATCTAACACTTATTTTTTCTAAAAATGAGTCTTTTGATTTTTTTTTTTAATGTAGTGATTTAACCAGGCTTAAAATTAGGCCAATGTCAATCCCTTCAATGAAAACAATTTTTCTTATATTTAAACATATATGAAGAAAAAAAAAAAGTCCAGTGTAACAAATATTAATTTATGGAGAAAGTGACCAATTGGTGATCTTATAAAATTTCTTTGGTTCAGTAGTTATTCCAACTTCAATTAAAAACAGACAAGGATTCTAGATGATAAAATGATTTAAACAAAAGTAGATTTTACAGTGAAAATATTATGTACAAAAGAATATTAATTTCAAGCAATACCAAGTATATCAACAGGCTGTTCTAAAACCTCGGTCATGAATATATAACTGCAAATTATGTTTAATACCATAAAGTAAAAAAAAAAAAGTAACTTTATTATTAAAAAATAAATTTAGCTGATAAAAAAATTTGTTTCGCTGATTAAACTTATTTTTTGTTTTTGTTTCAAAAACATTTAAACCATCATGGTTTCCACATTAACTTGAAGATAAGACTTTTGAAAACATGTAATTGCTTCAACAGATCCATATAAATAATAATAATAATTAAAAAAAATTACCTTGTTTTAAATCTATCCATGGCTGTTACTCCAAAGAAGAACATTTTACTATTTGATGGCTTTTTAACAGACTCTAGCACATAACGCAAAGCCAAGCCAAGGCTGAGGTAGCTGGAAAAATAAATAAATACTAACAAGGAACATTTTACATCAAGTACTACAGTAAATTTACAAATACTTACTGTCATATCAAACAATGTAATTTTTTTAAATTTAAATTTACGATTTTTAATAGCCAACAATATTTCAAATTCCCAACATTCTGAACAACATTTACAATTTCATGGATTTTTGTAACTTTCATAATATTCCATTCTATATTTAGCATGCAAATTAAGAAACTAATTCAGATATTTTTGTTTTTTGAAAACGGACGTTGCACTTTTCTTCAGGTTTCCCTGCCCAAAGTGCAAAAAATATTTTGCGTTCTAACTGGATGTCTCATCAAAAAGCAGACTTTACATCAGAAAATGCACTAGGTACAACAAAGGAAATTATAATTTCAGCACCCTTCAGATAATAAGACAATGATATAGCAAGAATATGATGCAATACTTATAGACAAATACACAAGATAAAAATGTCCAGGAGATTTTTTGCTATAAAAATTGTGAATAGCTGAGCCAACTGCACAGTACCAAGGATACAATGTAAATCAAACCTTGATTGATGCACTTGTCTAGAAGTAATAAAAGAATAAGGGGGAACTACACTTGGAATTACTGAAATGATAGTCAAGAGCCATCATTGAATTGTTATTTACAGCGGATGGCTGGCCATCAATTGATTCATTATCTGAGAGAATGACTGCTGTAGACTAAAGGCAGTCAACCAAATTACTGGATGATAGGTATTTGACTAATGAAATGCATGCACTCCATTTTTTAATCATTTATGGTTGAGAAGGCGATGAAATAGTAATCAACTGAAAACCCTAATAAGTGCCTTCATTTTTTTTTTTAATCTTGCAGTTCGAGTGTGTCGAGATGAGCCATATTAATGACAATTACTTAAGGATAATCTGCAGTTTAAAAGTCCGAAGTCTTGTATTTTCAGCAATTTAACAGTATCAAGTCTTTATAGATACAATGACAAATTATTTTAATATTATTACATAAGTGTTGCAGTTTTTTGTATTATGAAATATTATAATAATGATGTTCGGAATAAAGTGAATGCAAATAGCACATTTAAATTGTATTCATTAAGGATTTCAATCACCTAATTTAGTGAAAAAGCAACTTTCTATAATTTTATATAGTCTAGAAGTTTACTCCTTAAATAAAATAGATTTTATTTCATCTATCAATGTATGCTTCATATACGTCTTAATCATAGTTGTCTGATGTAAAATGAACTTAATAATTAAGGTAAGAGGTAATTTTTAACATTAGTAAAAGGATATACAGTATTATGTGGAGTTTTTAGGTTTACCGTCGGCTAACTAAAAACAGGTCCTTTTATAAACATGTACAGTAATAATAACTTGTGCACACTCATTTAAATTTAACCCCATTTTAGTTTATATTTACATAGCATACAAGTAAAGGAATTGAAACACCACAAAATACTTAGAGTAAAATAGTCACTTATAAAACAGCAGCATTTTGGGACTTTTTTTTTTTTTTTGTGTGTAATTCTTCTAATCTTAAACTATATTTTTCACATATAAAACTAAGAAATATAATGCACCAAAAATCTTAAATGTTCCGAGATGTGCCATATTATATATATATATATATTATATATATATATATATATACAGGAAATAGAGAATAATATAAAAAGTTCATGTGGTATTAATTACAGGTGTAATTAAAATTGCATGAATTTTATTAGCTATAGTATGCATTAACAATAACAATAACTAATGAAATGTATCAGTTAGATATTTTAAAGAAAAAATAAAAAAATATTATAAAACTAAGCTAGGTATGCTATTTTGATCAGTTTACAACAGAAGTGCACACTTGCTTTTTTTTTATTGTATCAGTTTTATGTATAAAATGACAAAAGCATGCATTTTCTTCAACCATTTCAGTGTATCATGAATGGTTATTGTTACAATTCAAATTTGATTGTGCATTTTTAACTTCATGGAAATAAGATTTTAATCTTTAGTATTCAAATTCAATGTTCTGCTAACTAATAAAAATAATCCAAAAGGCTGAGTACTTCTAATTAAATATTACCTCACTAAATTTTGATCAACAATCCCTCCAAATAATTGTGCAGTTATCTGAAGTTCTTTATCAGGATACTGAGGAAAAAATCTATACTCTTCAAAGAGATTTTTTATCATACAGCTACAAACTTCCTAAAAAATAAAATAAAAAATGTATTAATAAAGCACTTTGATAATTCAACAACAATAATTTTATTTGGAATAGAAAATTAAGCAGCATCTCACCTTGGATATTAATTACACATTAAAATCATTCCAGTTTATATAAAGAGGGTACAATATTTGAGTTACTAAAAACACTAAAACATTTCTTCAATTACCTACAAAAAAAATTATTTAAAGAAGCAACTGAATGATTTAATTTCTCCAACAAGTCTTTCTTCCTTCCCCATGGTCTAAATACTTGATTTGTTAATTTCCTTCAATTTTTATTTATCAAAACTGTTTTCACTTCACACATTGCATTTATAAAAACAGAACTTACCATCTACAATAGATTAACATATTACATGAAAAAGAAAACTATTAAAAGATCATTAGTTAATTATAAGATTGTAAAACTTATTTAATTCTAAATGCATTGTATACAATTTATAATCATTACAGGATTAAAATTAATATACTAATTAATTTTAAATCTCCAGTTTCCATTCAAAGCAAAAACTATTTTGAAACAAATGAGAATATTTTATAATAGACATTTGAAACACTCAGTAAATATCAGAAATTAAGCTGCATTCTTCATAATGCAAAATTAATTTAAAAAAATAATTCCAAAAAACTAAAATAACCGTTATTCCAAGAATTAGAGAAGCACGAAGTTTCGTTTATATTCCCAACTTAAGTTTTAGTCTTTTTTTTATTCGAGTAATCTCATCTATCCTTTTACTCTTAGAAAATTAATATTTTAAGAACAAAGAAATTCAAATTCAATAAATAAAAAGCCTAGACTAAGTACAGATATAGTTTAATACAAAAATTTAGATTTCAATCAAACTTTCAAAGATATTTCACTTTACATTTTCCTTTTCTGTGGCTTATATTAAATGGAATTTGTCAGAGTAAAATAAACAAAAATTCCAACAAACCCGTTCTCTTTGAATTGGAGATTCTTTAAATCTTTTTAACATATCCAGAACTTCTTCAATAGGTAAAGAGGAATGTGGTGCATGATTATAGATTCTTTGAAAGTAGCTATTTGCTTCATCTTCAATTTCTTTTGATACAGGACCAGATGATTCAGTAAGAATTTGTCCAACATCTCCTGCAAAATTTATATCAATGAGCTACAAGTGCATTTCAGTAATCAAAATTTCAAAGGGAAATGCCTTTACTACCATCAATGTCTTTCTATAAATATTGAAATAGAACATAAGAAAATATAATATTTCTATAAAAATAATAATGCTACTATGAATAAGCTTAAAATACTGAATTGTACACAATAACATAAGATAATTTTATTGTATATGCAAATAGCTGTCCTTACCAAACTGGGTTGGTAGTTGTGGGGTACCTGAAGCCATAACGTTTGAAAATTGGCTTTGTGTTATTTGGCTACTTGTCGTACCACTTTTTATAGCAGGAGTTCCAACCGACAACATCTTTGCAGGCGATCCAGAAGATGGAATAGTAAAGCTCCCAAGAGACAATGGTGGAAATGCAGTGTTCCCTGTACTACTCTTAACATTATTTCCCAGATTAAGTCCAGATACAGATGAAGTAAGATTTACAAGTTGATCCAGTGGTGTATTAGGTGTATTAATGACAGCAGATGACAATACAGATTGCAACCCTTGTGATGTTTTCACTACACCAGGTGGAGGCAGTCGATTTTTGTTAAGAACTGTTGCACAATTTGCAACCATGGTAAGAATTTTTTCGGAAAGCTCCTGTGGTAATGACCTATTGAAGATAAATAAAAAATGAATAAACAATCTTTATAAAGATTCAACTTATCAAATAGAAAGAATGGCATGGAAAATCTTACGGAGCTAAAGAATGCAAAAATCCAAGCATTGTAGCAAGGGTTTCAGTTGGTAGAGCACTTTTAGGAAGATTTTCTTCTTTAATATTTCCACCCATTATCTGAGGAGATCGCCGGGTCAAAAAATTCACACATGATTCAACAAATGACTCCTGAAAATGACAGTGTTTAAACAATTTATATTCTCATATGAACATATGTGCAAAAAAAAAAAAAAAAAAACACTTAGTATAAAACATGCAGAAACAAGCTTGTTTCCTTTAATATATATTTTTATTAAGAAAGTCATAATTACCCCATGATCTCTCACTTTATCCGTCAACCATTTATCCAGTTTAAGGTATTCCCTTCGAGAGGCGAGACAAGCTAGGTCAATAACAAATAAAAATGGTGTTAAATTTAACAACATAGATAAAGCTTTCAAATCTTGTGCCACATCAAGAATTCTGGAAAGTCTGGTTTGGTCACCATCACCTCTAGCATACCAATCTGCCATTGCATGCATGATGATGTTGCGGATTGTAGCAGAATGATACTGGAATAAAAGGAGGATAATCAAACAAAAGAATTGATAGGCAAGTTATTTCAATATCACCAATTGAGAAAATATATTACAGAAAACTTCATGTTTATACAACTAAAAAACATTTATCACTTTAGTACATTGATTGACATCCATAAATAAAAATGTTATTCTATTATATTAAAAGAATTAGTACATCTCACGACAAACCTTACAAATTTGATAATTAATATGAAATTCTTAAACAACTGTCAATAATAGCAATTTGGAATACATAATTCGTAGTTCAGAATGTTTTCACGATTCTAACTTTCAATTCTTCATCATTTTAAGATAAAATATTAGCAAATAAAATACTCATGCATTCATATGCATTTATTAACAGCAATAAATACAATTAAAACTAACAAAAGCTGGTTGCAAACCATTTATTCAATATGAGGAAACAAATCGAAGAACTAAAAAGCTTCATTCTATGGAAATAAACAAATAGCAAATGATGCTCATATGTTCAATTAATATATCAGATTAACTTAAGCAGAATACTCATTTTTAAATATACAGTTAAATTTAAAACATACATGAATATTTAATAAACTGTCTATCTTTCTGTAACAAAGTGTGTGTGTGTATGTTTTTAATGTTCAACTCATTTACTCTAAAAGCGAAAATATATGTCATGATAATAAATATTTAGGCCAAATTATAAACTATTTCTTATGAATCATAAAATTGAGTTATATTTCATTCTAATGAATATAAGTAGTTATTCTTTAAAAGAAACTGTAAATGCTTAGATAAATGAATGAAAATTGTTTCCCTAAAATCAAAATCACACAACATCTGAAAAAAATAAAATATTGAATAGCATTCAAATGCTTAGAAAAAACAACCTGCCTTCAACAACCAATTATTTGTACATTATCTAGATATTTAAATAAATTACAAAAATCAAAGAACCAGTTCCTAAATCACAACTACTAAGCAGATGCAAATTTCTATTTAATATAGATCACAAAATAAAACATGACTTTAGTAACTGGACCAATGTTAACAATTTCCATCAATAATGAACTTTTATTTTGCAATTGTAGCTAACAGAATGTCCTATCATTATCATGAAATCATAGTTTAAAATATTTGATAGAATGTAAAATTGGTAGATATGCTTATATCAATATGATTTCCAAAGATGACTAATAAGATTAAATTAGTCATGACAACTGACTTTGGTGAATATTTCATCACATTAAAAGTTTTAAATGCATACTTGAACATTAAGGCATTAGTATACATTCTATGTACACTATAAAAGTAGCAAAACTGTCTTAATGATAAAAATTGTTTAAATACATTCAGTTGATGAGGTTGGGAGCTTTACCAAAATTTTATTCTATAATATCTCTCAATAAGAAGGGGGTAACCATCCTTGATGACACATTCAGGATAATAAGCATTCCCATATAATAATTGTCTTTTTATATAAGAAATCTGCACAAGGTTTGTGGCTAGGAAACTCTGTGGAAGGTTTTACATACACAGAGCATATAGTTACATAATATTCTTAGAAATAAAAGATACAGGAGGGCATACAAGTGCAAATGATCACGAGTTTTCATAGGAAACAAAAACTTGAAGACGAAAAAAAGAAGTGAACCATTCCTCCATTTAGAAGACTGGTTCTTTGATTTCATTACTTAAAAAATATCTCAATATATGTATACAATACCTGACTATGCCAAGCAAGATGAAAAACCATTGCAGAGTTAGGATGATTTCCAAGAAAAATTGGAATTAAATTTGACAATAGCTCCTTATGAAGGGGATTGATGGCTCGCTGGAAATTAGGAGGGGGGAAAAAAAAAGCATATATAAATAAAAAATATAACACTAAAACATACAATTTTAAAAGCTTTTCAATGATAGCAATTTCATTTCACCAACTATTTACCCAATTTTTAATCAATCTAAACAATAGTTAACAATGTCTTGTAAAAAAAAAAAAAAAAAAAAATCAAATTTATTTCAATACTTAATCAGCAATTGGACTTTCTCAAAGTTAAATCACTTTCATCAGATTTTTAGCTTTTGCTTAGAAATAAACACTTTTTAATATACAAGCACAATAACTTATAATTAAATACTATCAGGTAAAATAAAATTGTTACAATTTCTTTTATTATCTGGTTTAATTTCATCTTGGATTCTTTAGCATGCTTTTCTTTATTTAATGACTTCCCCTCCCCCTTCAGTTTGGACTCAAATTAGATTTTATTTCATTTTATTTTATTAAATTATATGTTTTATTAAATCACCTTCAAAATTAAATTGCTTAAAACTTGTCAGCAGAAATTTAACTAGATTTTTATTTTTAATTACAATCAGCCCCTTTTAAATGTGTCCTCATGTCATAAGACTAACCAAACAACTCGATTTGAATGTCTGATTAAATAGCTAAGAAAAATTCAATATAATATACTAAAATAGTATAAGTGGTTTATAATATTTTTCTTCTTTAAAAAAACATGGTTATTTTCAAGCCTGTTGGCATTCCAACAAGCAAATTAAAATCATTTTATTGCTATTACACGAAGAAAGTATTAAGCAAGAGATATCAAAAAACCATTTGGATTGCAGAATTTTAAAAATTATTATTCTTTTAAGTTAGAATATCTCTTATAATTGCTATTATCAACAAAGACATTTCATGTTCTTCTCACAACCAAACATATTTTGCCAAATTTAGAGTGGATCTCTAGGTTTAAAGTATTTGCAAGTATGTACCAAATGGCAAGTCTAAGAATGCAAATGCAAAGAATCATTGACTCTTAATTAGGATTGAGGTTATTAAAAGAGTACACAAGAATTCAAAAAATTTTTGACATAAAAATACATATATTTTGCTGAGCCTTGTGTATAGAACAAATACAGGAACAGTAACTAACAAGAAATAAACAGTTCTTAAATTTTATTACTTAATTTAAAAATGATTTAATATTTTAAAATATGGAAAATAATTTGAATAGATCCAAAACTTTTTAAAAAAAGCTAGGGTTTTTTTTTCTTACTTATTACTTTTAACATTATTATTTTCATATGTTGAGCAAAGTAGATAGATAAAGTAGTTGACAATTACAAAGTAGTTGATAGATAAATATTAATGCCGCCAAAGATGACCAATACATATATATTCTAATATTAGATATATAAATTATTGAAGATAAAAAATACTTACTGAAGTTTGAATGAGACCTAAAATGAGAAGATCAGGACAATGTGCCAGAGGAAATTTAAACAATTCATCTTTAAAAAAAGGTGTTTCTGATAAGCATAACAAAGTTTCTATGAGGTCAAGTGATTTCCTAAATAATAATTAAAAAATAACATAAATATCTGAAGAATAAGAAAATATCCAAGCAGTATAACCAGATTTATAATTCAAATAGTAATATTTTCAATTTTTAAATATTTTTCTATTTGTTTACAAATATAAATTGGAGTTATGCACTTATGACCTCTTTTTGTCCACTGATTGGGTGAAAAATTTGATAATCGCCTTCAATTTTAGTTAAGACAAGACCATGTATCAAATTTCATTCCACCTGCATGTTTATATTTGTGAATGTTCTCGTTCACAAACAATTCACTGTAAAAGAATTTGACCTAAATTTTGATGAAGTTATAAGACAAGAGAAAATACCATAGACTAAATTTCAATCAAACAAGTCTTGGCATTTCAATTTTTTTTTGCACTGACTAATAAGCTACAAATGAATAAATTTCCTGCCACTGGATTTTGCTCAAAATGAAACATGCCTGCCATTTTAATGGGGGGGAAAAATCCCACATTTCACTTATCAAGACATTATCTACATTTCATTCATTTGAAATAATTATATTATGATAAATCAATTAAGATTTATCGATGTTGAAGTCTTTGACAATTATGATATTTTTCTCTTAGAAATGAAGAGAAAATAAAAATTATCAATTTACCAATTTGAAATGCTTTTGTTATCATCTTCAGGAGGAGCTTTTAAGGCATCTGTTAAAACAGGACGGTGGGGATAATCTGTTAGGCATACTATGTCACAACAATTGAGAACTTGCTGAAAAAATGAGAACTGAAAAAAAATTTAAAAAAAATGAAATTATGCAATATTTAAACGAACAATTAAGTATATTTGAAAATTTTTAAACAATTATTCTAAAACGAATTTTAATACTCCTTGGAGCATTTATTAGATTACTCCAGCTAAATCTTGGGTAGAATCCAACTCCCACTGTTTAAAGTTAAGAAGGATTTTTGCTTCAAATCTGTATAATTAGTTCATAGGAGAAATAAGAAATAGGAATTGCATTATCATGAAAATTAGAAAATAAATAAATCAGACAGTTATGATTTTAATAATATTACAATGGCATTAACTGAATTTTATTAGAATAGTTGACACACACAATGATTAAAACTGATGCAAGAATTAAAGAGTGTTTAAAACACTTTGTCAATGGAATCATTATCTAGTTATACACAAAGAGATTTAATCAAATTTAAATGCAATCAGTATTCCCAGCAAGCTAGTTGGTCACCAAAGATAGCTAGTGGCAATAAAAACATTACAAGTAGAAATGCACTTTAATTTGCATAAATTATATAACATATGAGCATTTTTTTTCAAAGAAAATTTCTCAAATGAATATGGTTACATACAATATTAAATAATCAACTTAAATTACACATTTACAATGACAATTACACAAGAATTTTAGTACATGTTATTTTAAAATCTTCTGAAACAAAGAAAAATATTTAGAGACTTTATAATGGAATACCTGGCCTTCAGAGTTTCTCCAACGTCTATACATTCTATCCATGGGAAAAGTTTCTTGACTTAAGCCCAGAATGAGACCTTGCCATAGAAGTTTCAAACCCTTTCGGTCTTTCAGAAGAAAATCAGGATTATCAAGATCATGAACAATTTCTTTCCAATCTAATGATGGTGCCTAAATGGAGAGTTGTGATTATGCATATTAGATTTTCAGGCTATTTTATTATAGTCAGATTTTGAATAAATTGCTTTCAAACAATTTTAAAAACAAATAAAGAAAAAAAAGGAAAAAAAAGCATACCAAATCACGAACAGCTTGGACAAAAACTTCCACATTCCATGTGGCTTGCTGATTAACCTCAGATTTTTCTTTTTCTCCACCCCACATCACCATATTACTATTCATATTCTAAAATAAAAGCATCGGTAACAGTTACAAATTATATTTCATGTATCAATACGAGTTTAATAAAAAAATTTTATATTGTTAAAATATTGTGCTTAACTATTTAATAACTGCAAAATTCCATATTAAAATGGAACCAGGATTGAGCAATAATCACAAGTTTGATAATTTCTCAGTAACTTGTCTATATTGTATATAAGTATATACATTTTATTAGGACTTTCAATCAACTCATGCTGTTTACATTGCTGTGTTAGATTATTTCTTGCACCTCACTATTCATTTTTAAAAACAAATAAAATAAAAATTAATTAAATCTTTGAAAATAAAATCAGTGATTAACTTTTTCCTTAATACAAACAGATATATCCATATGAATGGTGCAATTCCTTATTTATAATCCATGTATTATCCATCTAAATCAAAATTTTTTGACATATTATAACAATTTATTACAAATGAAACTATTAATTATTCTGAAAGTAAAATAAATGAATTTAAAATCCAATCTACGCAACCACTTTGGGATGGATGCAAGAGGAAAAAAAGTGCTTCCACAGGACAAGACCAAACAAATGCTGTTAGTCCATACAAATCAGGGCATTTATTACCCATCACTAAGTCAATACTCAATAGATTGTGTAAAAATAATATACATAAATCGCAAAAAGTATTCATCAGTAAATAGTTGTTTATATTTACAAAAACCTATTGATTCACAAAAATGTGTCCCATTCCAATCTGACCTCCGAGAGAGAGAAATACCAATATACTTCAGACTAATCTGGCTAAGATTAGTCTGAAGTATATTGGTATGTCACCCCCCATCACTTCTATTGGTATGCCAAATAAGAAAAGCCAGGAATTTAGTTTCATTATGAGTATTTCCCATTAATTTTATCTCGAGATGTATGCCTTAGTTATATCAATCATAAATATACTTTCCAATATTCATGATTCAATTTTCAGGAACACAGTTCCCATTAATCTGTTTAATGTTTTGATATTTTAAAAAGACTTTCTGATGCATATGGCACTCTTATTGAAAGAATAAGAAATTCAGACACTCTTTAGCTACACTGTTGCCGAGTGTTCCTTGCTTTTGCCAGAAATAAAAAGCAATGCAATTTCTTTTCACATAAATCCAAAAGATTCAAAATCTCTACTCCTTACTTTTCATATAAAAAAAGGGAGAGGGGGAGCTTAAGTTAATATGAGTTTCACTCTATTTTATTTTGCTAAACACATAACATTATTTTGTTGTCCTAAGTCCTCATTCCCTAGCAAGAAAACATTTTTAATTTTCTCTCACTTTGTAAATTGCTTTAATTTTTAAAAATTATGCCGATATGAAACTTTTCTTTTCAATACAACAAATTGATTTTATAACTTTGTCCCGTGATGTACGTCCCACCTGACCCATTCCGTTTACACCACAGCTTTGAATAAAGATTTATATCAACACAATTACCTGAAGTGGCATAGCATCTGTCAGTCCAGTATGAGATCGGGCCATCATTGAAAGAACTCTGGCAACCAGAGATGGCTTTATTTCTCTTAGTCCAATTTGTGCCATGTTATTTTTACATTCTTCAACACTAAAAAGTTTAAATTACTAAAATTAGAATTAAAACTCATAATAAATAAAAACCACTAAAGTAGGAATATATAAGAATAAAATCATTTAGTTATATAAATATATACCTTGCAGTGAAGTTATAACCCATTTCCTGTATGACCTCTACTAGAGAATCATCAGACTGAAAGAGAAGAGTCTATATAAATATCAAAGTGTTCAGAAGGTAATAATGGAGGTTCAGAATAGAAATTAAAAACAAGGAATTCAACCAAAGTAAAAAATATAAGAAATTTAACTGTTTAAAATTTTTATTACTATATATATATGTACAACATCTTAAGAATGAAAATCAACCTAGATATGATAGTTTGAAACTTACTGATTTTGGTACGTTCCCAATATTCTCCATCATGGGATCTAAATTATCCACACGTAAATAAGGCAGTAAAGGTACTTTGTCAGCAAAATCTAAAAAAGAGAACAAAGAAACACTGTAAAATCAAATTAATAACATACAAAAATGAGATTAAAACCTTATTTCAATTTTAAAATACATCAAACTTTATTATAAACACACATATAAGGGTCATTTTCAAAATTCGGTGCCATTTGTTGTCCATGTGAAACACATTTTTTTTACAAGATGTTATAAAGTTTAAATGATTTTTCTTTTTACCATGCTTTTTAGCAGGCAATTTCCAGTGGAGAAACAATAAAATTAAAATAATTCATCTGATTATTTATTTTTTTTTTCTAATAAAGAAGTTGTGAGGAAACAAAAATTCAGCTGTCCAAATCTTTCTCAAAATGTTTTTTGCTGCATTACTTTCCAAAAATTAAAATTTTTATTCTGACATATTTTTTTATTGTGAAATATACTTTTAATTATGTTATAAAGAAGGTTTTAATAACCTTTTAAGAAGAATAGATGATTTTTACCAATTAAATACAGCTGTCCAAACATTGTCATGTCTGTTACCATACAATATTTTCAACATTTTAAGCAACAAGATTGAAATTTTGAAATGACAACACTTGTATACCAGTGAAACATGTTCTAATAAAGAAATGCAAGCAGCCATCTTGAATGTTTGATTGAAGAAGCTGAAGCCTTTTTGTGTTAAGTATTTTTATTGCATGTCATGTCTGTTACCTTAATATTTTGTATAAAATATATTTATTTATTAATTTATTCAACTGATTAATTTAGATTTTTAATTTTAATTAAAATTTATTTACATGTTTTTATGGAATTATTTAGTTTCCTTAATTTTTGTACTTTGAAATGTCATGTCTGTTACTCTATATAGTAACAGACATGACAATCTTGGTAACAGACTTGACATGTTTCAAGATTTGAAATATGGTTCAATTTTTGGGTTTGTTTTGTTTAAATTTATTTGATATTTTAGGAAGAATTTTTTAAGGGGGGGGGGGAATAAATGTAAGTTCTTACTTTTTAAAAGCGCATGTTTGTTTTTCATTTTTTCTCTTATCTTCTTTGTTTTTTATTATCACATTGTATTTACTTAATTGATTAATGTTTGCAATGTTATCAAATCATTTGCTTTATTAAACTTTATTTCTGAAAATTACGTGTGCAAACATGCTACAGAAGTGCAGGCATTTCATTTCGGGGGATCGAGAAAGCAGGCAACTCTGCATAATGGCGTTTTATATCTAAGAAACCAGCATGAATCAATTTCGTTCTGCACAATTTCCGAATGTTATGACCATGGTCCTGCAGCAATTTGGGCTCACCTTCAGCCAATATTCAACGAGCTTAAGAGAATTTCCCCTGAAGTTGAAATTATCCACTTTTTTTTCTGATGGCCCTACCATGCAATATCGGCAGAAGAAAAATTTCTTCCTTTTGAATGAGCATATAGCAAATAATGGTTATAAGTATGGATCATGGTATTTTTTTGAGGCTGGTCACAGCAAGGGTGCTGCTGATGGAATAGGGGTAGCCATTAAGAGAGCTGCTGACAAAATAGTTGCACAGGGGACAGATATACCCGATGCAAAAACTCTGTTTAATGTTTTAATAAATAAAACAAACATTCAGCTTCATTATATCTGTGAAACAGATGTAGAAATGTTTAAAAAAATAATTCCATCTGATATTCTGGTTTTAAAAGGAATGATGAGCATACATCAATTTTTTTCTTTTGGGAATGACTCAATGTTTTTTAGGGATTTAAGCTGTTTCTGCAGACAGAAAAATGTCTGTGACTGTTTTACAGTTAATGTATTTGCATTAAAAGAAAATGAACAAGAAAGCACAGCCATGACAATAAATAACACAGAAAATAATTGTAAATCTTTTTCTTCTCTTTTATCCAACAATTTTCAACAAGATATTCAAGAAGGAAGCTTTGTACTTGTAAAATTGGAGGGTAAATGATCGATAAAATATTTCGTTTCAGAAATAATCGACATCCAGGACAACAATTTTATAGTTAAGTATTTAAAAAAAGTCAGGAATCATGCAAAGTTCTTTTGAGAGGATGATAAAGAATATAATATTGAAGCAGAGGATATTGTAATGAAACTTCCAAATCCAAATCTAACTGGATGCTCTTTTCGTCAATTATAATATTTGATGTGGATCTCTCCAAATATGATGTTGAATAAATAGCATTGTAACTCAAGAAAATACTAAAAAATAAAATGTGTACACATGTTCCAATTCTGTACCTGTGAATTTCAAATAATATATACATATATATATATATATATATATATTATTTTATAGTAAAAAGTTATGTACTGAAAGAGAAACACATTTTAGCTTAATTCTATCTTTCAAGCTTTACATCAAAATTTGGCTCCTGAATTTATGTCATGTCTGTTACTCAGTGTCATGTCTGTTACTCAGTGTCATGTCTGTTACTTTGTGTCATGTCTGTTACTTTGTGTCATGTCTGTTACCATTTCAAAATTTTCCTTAAAAAGTTCAAATTGACATAATATTGCTACAATTAGAGTTACATATTAATTGACTCTGCCTAGTATATATAAGAATGACAGACATTTTGCATTAATTGTTTTTTATAGTATTTTATATTAAAAAAATCCTTGTAAGAATTCTATATTAGAGACATGACAAACGAAAGTATAAAAATACCATAAGAAATATTTTTTTATTCGAAAGTTTTTATTATATGGGTAAAATGACTCTATACTTATATTAAATATAGCTTTACATTATTGTACACTGAACTTAAATACTAAAATTACAAGAAAAATGTCCGGTAACAGACATGACAATTTTCATCATATCTGACCAAAAAAACATCAATTAAAAATATATAAAAGAAAAAAACGTATCAAAAATATTCAAGTAATATACAGAAATAATGTCTGTTTAATAATATTTAAAAAAATGTACTAATTAAATTTTTTTTTATTTTTGTCTTTTCAATTTCCAAATGGCACCGAATTTTGAAAATGACCCATAATACATACATTTAAAACCAATAAACTAGGCAAGTTCAAACCATATGAACTTAAGCATAACAATGAAAGTTGTATACTTGGTCCACTAAAAACAGAATATTAATAGATTTCTCATTATATTTACTAATGCAAAAATTTCAGTTAAAAAAAAAATGTTTAAAGCCTTTCAGGTAAGTTAATAATAAATTCAATAAAATACCTAGACTCAGTCGCTTATTCAATTTCTCCTTGCTTTCTGATGATATACCTAAATCTTTGTTTCCACAGTTTAGCTGATGAAGCAACAAATGTACAATTACAGGAGGTAAGTCAAAAGAATCTTCAAGGCTTGACAGATCTAGAAATAAATCAAAGTTTTATAGATAAATAATGAATACGAACAATAAACATAAAAAAGAACAGACAAAATTAAGATTATTATAAAGAAGATACATACCTTGGTCACAAATATTCCTAATAAAATCGGGAAGTTTTAGTTTCAAAAAATTCACAGAATGGTTAATGTGGTCAGGAATTGAAGAATGCAAAAGAGCTAATCCAAATGAAATTTCTTGAACAGAAGATAACTTGAGAACTTTACTCAATTGGGATAAAAGAGAGGACGATGGTCTTAAACTCTGAAATATGATTGAATTATATATACCAAGTTAACACAGAAAGATTGATGAGAGCAATGGTGCAAATTGCATATAAATTTATTATTTATAGTGATAACAGATTAAAAATTAATAGAAATGTTATAAAATATTACATTACAAACATTCATTACAAGACAAAAATGAATTTATTAGAATTTTAAAAAATCTACACAAATTTTTTATTCACAACTTACTAAAAGAATAAATTGTATCATATTTCTGCACTGATATATAGTTAAATATTTGAAAATAGTTTTATTTTTTTGGTCAAAATTACTGCACTGTCATTTTCTGTTACAATATGTGTAAATGAGTTAAGAACTAATTTTTAAAGTTTGTGCTGCTAAATTTCAACCTTATTATTTAATATCACGAGTCTTTGCAAGGAAAGAAAAGAAATTCCCCCTGTGTTAGGAGTTTCCAAAAACTACAATAGCACCAACACAAATAAGATTTTTTTTTTTTTTTTTTAAAGAACAAACAGAAGTCACTACTTCAAATTGGAAAAAATATTAAATTTCAGCCAACCAGTTGGCATAATAAATAGAACTATTGCTACATTCTAGATGGCATGACAGATAGTGGCAGTTAATATTTATTATTTAAAAAACTTTCCATTCCAATAAAATCCAGAAACAAATTACTTGCATTATGCAAGGAGAATTTGAATCAGCTTCTAGTCACATCTGCATTAATTGTACTTTTAATGCTGTTTAAATATTCTCCCAAGTGACATTTAAGATTAAATATATTCTAAAAACTGGGCAAATATGAAAAGTGCGAGTAATGAAAATTTAACGGAAACCAGCGAGGTATATCCCAAAATATGTAAAAGCACAATTTTTTCATCAATATTTCTGAAACATTTTTTCAAATTAACATCAAGATTTTATTTCAATTTATTTAAAACAACTTTAGCCAATTTTCAGAATAGTTTTCAAATTTCCCCAAATTTAGAAAAGATCAAACACCAAGCACATTAATATACACATACCATTCATTTGTACCATAATAGTAAGAATGCACATCTAACAGATGCAAAACAATCTAGACTCCATAAAAGTTATATGAAAAGAGAAAGCATATCACATTGTCCTAGTGTACAGACAGTAACGTAAAAAAAAAAAAAGATATAACAAACACCTGTCGAGTACATGAAAAAAGTAAATCCAAATTGCACATTTTTACCAAATATGGCTAAATTGTAGCAACAACACATAACTTAATGGGGAGGGAGGGATTTGTTGGAATAAATTCCAAAGTAATTTCTCATGTAAAACTGAATTATCCTCAAGGACAGATCAAGATTTAATAGGAAAAGTTGATAGTCATAAAGCAAATAGATGAATGCATACTTACAAGAAATATTATAATTTTAATCACAAAAAAAATATTAAATTTCATTAGGAAATACTATTTTGAATAAATATTCATTGTGAAATAATAACTAGCATCTATGAAACGATACAACTAAAATATTTTCTTTGATTTTAAATTAAATATTACCAAGGAAAAAAAATTAGGAAGATTATATATATGATAGTATATATTGTCATTATATTTAATATTTACAAGTTGCAATCCTATATTACATATACATATATATTACTATAACTAATACTGTGAATAAGGCTTAATTAAATTTATTTATTATAATTTTCATTTAAAATAAAAAATTGCAGAAAAATTAAAATGAAAAATATTTTGTTCAACTCATAAATATAAATATACCTTTTGTTGTTGTAGAGGGCAGTCTATTGCATAACAAAACGTTGATACAAAATTTGGTTTATGTAAAATAGACGCACACTCCTGTATTAAAAGTTGAGTCTAAAGAATAGAAAATTTTAAAAATTAATATTTTCCAAGAATTAAACTGAAGTCAATAGAAAAAAAAAAGAATTAAAATTTTCAGATGTAAAAAATGACATTACATAATGCAAAATATACAGTGATAAATATGATACCTGATGGAAATCTTTACCGCTACTTTTACCATCACCACTGAAATCCACATGAGAAAATAGACAGCGCAGGAGGTGCCGCTCAGCCTCTAACCCGTGACAGGTTACAAGCTAAAAAAGAAATAAACATGTTATTTTAGCATAAAAGAATCAGCAGAATGAAATATAACCAATAAATTATGAATGAAATAATTAATCCAAAATGATAATCAATTCTCAATTACAATCAACATTGAAAATTTAAATCTTAGAAACTCTTCTAATTAGAAATCATAGAATTGCTGAAAAAATATGGGATCAATTTAGATTTTTTAATTCAATTTTTAATATTTTTTTATTTATGTATATTTATTATAAGAATTTGGATTGTTAATACATGCAGAATCCAAATTTTCATAATCGCTGCAGTCTAAAACATACAAATTTGATAATATAAGTCAATGGAACAAAAAATCATCACTTCAGATTAAGCTTTTTTAACTGCATACAAACATATGCCTTACTCCCAAAACAAAAACTATAAGTGAATCAATTTATTTTCACACTGCATTCAATTATAAAATTTGTACGTTATTAGGAAAAGGCAATTAAACCTAAATATAATAGACTTTAAAATCTTTAATTTTATACAAGAGAAAAAAAATTCAAAAGTGATATTTGTTTAAGTTATTTTGATAAAGCATATAAGAAATATTTTATTAAAAGTAAAATAATAAAAAATAACAAAATATAAAATGAATATTAACAAACTATCAATAAATTAGACATCTTAACCATTAAGCTGGTTTGTCAAGATTCATAATGAATAAAAACTTCACTTGCATTTTTTTATATCTCTTATAAAGATTTTTTTTATACTTTAAATTTTGATACAAATACATAATTTTTTTAAAACTCTCCAATTAATTATGCTATGCATTTCTCTAATTTTCCGTCTATATATTTATACATCTAATTATGTTACAAGACAGAAAAAAACAGCCGCTATTACTTGATTCTGAAGTTAAAAACCTTTATTGTAAAAACAAGAATATTTTAATAAAACAATTACTAAAACTTACACAATACAGACAAAAAAAGCCATATCCATTATAATTCAAAAATAGAAAAAAGCTAGAATGAAATATATTGATGATAAATATGATATATTATATATATATACATATATATTAAATTGACTTCAAAAAGAAAAAACTGTATAGGAAAGAAGCATCATGAAAAGAATCTTAACATGATGTAAAAATTATTTTCGGTGTCACAATATTTTCAGAAGTTGTAGAGGTGTTGAATTTTGCTTATTTTTAATTGAAATACTAATCAAAATATTTAAAAAATCACTTTGATGATGATAGGGGATGACGATTGATAATATTAAATAATCACATAAATTTTTAACAAATGTAATGAAGACTATTCCTGTTTTATCACATACGATTCTACTTTAAATTTAATCCCCCTCCCCCGTTTCTTGTGCAATTGTTTGAACATAAGAATTAATCAGTTTCTTCATCTGATTATCGTTGTTCTTTGTGTATATATATATATATATGGCAGGAATATCAGATATTTTCAAGATTCTGAGCATTCAAATAATTTTGAAAAATTCTTTTCAAAACTCAAATGCAATACAAAATATTGATAATTTGGCACTAAATGTGATAATGTAAGAAACTAGAATGAACCTCTATCAATGCGAAATGAACTCTTCCTAAAGTAACCTTTTCTTTAGCAACCACCATAAACATAGACATTTAATGGGAAGTATTCCCCCCCCCCTCCCCGATGGACACATAGACAGAAGCACACACTCATCTTTAGTATAAGCATAGATTTACAATACAGAAATTTATATTACGTCAATATTTTCTTTAAATTTAACAAAAGGTAATTAATACACTTCTTTTGTGCATAACCCAGCAATACTTAATTTTTATTTACTTCTTTTATTTAATTCTGGCCTCATTATTTAAATGTAGTGTTGGCTAGCAAAATTTCGATTCAACCATAATGAAGTGACAGTTTGTTTCACAAGCATCAGTTGTCTTCAAATAATTCAATTTGCAAAGAAAAAATGTTGTATAGTGGAACTGATCACTTATTTAGTCAAAATTTATAAATCTTGCAAATTAAAAGCAATTTTACGTAAATTAAAAGCTTCTGTTCTAGAAGTGAGCATAAACTTACTTTGATATATTTTATTTAACTTCTAAAAATTTGAGAAATGTCAGCAACATTTTGGTTTTCATTCTTGTCTCTCTCTCTTTCTGTATACATAGAGACACACTAGTCATTTTAGGCAACAAAGCTACCGATATTAAAGATAGATAAGAAGATAGCTAAGATAAAGCTGCTTAATCAGCTGCAGATACTGGTTATAATTGAATTCAGATAAATCATTTAAATATGACTTCATGTCAAACTACATCAAACTCTTTGACATCAAAGTCATGTTATTTCAATGTTACGCATTGCTTAAATTCAATTTATTATGTACATCAATCATTCTTTTGGGTCAAATATTTATGTATATTATGACATGGGACTATATTTTAAATTTTATTGTATTATAATTTTTCCCCCTCCCATCTCATAAACTACATAGATATTAAATAGAATTCGTCTTAGCTTTCAAAAATGAAAAGTCAAGCACTGAAATATTTGATGAAACAATGAAAAAAATTTGAAATTTAGGATAGCAATGCAATTTGCTTTCAGAAATCACGTTAAAATTTGTCAAAATTCAGCAAAAATTTACATGACTATCACACTGAAACAATTTAAAGCACATTTTAAAATCTTGAAATAGTGTAAAATTTATTTTTGTACAATATTTTTGGAAATTATCATGGAAAAAATACCAAAACTCAACTTAATTTTCAATTAATTCAAAAAAATAGCTCTAAATAGAGATGTATGAAATTTAGGTCCTGTAGATCAAATGGTTCTAGCCTGTAGAGTGCCGACACACACACTCATGCATCTTTATTTATATATATATATATATATATTTACAAAAACATCAAGCCACAATATTTAATTATTAAAAAGGACGTAAAAATGATTAATAGCTCAATCTGAATAAATTGCAATTATGTTT